>NC_057814.1:76008885-76018358 GCF_018294505.1 Triticum aestivum | reverse complement strand
GGCGGGCCGACGGCGGGGACGACGCTGCGGCCACAGGTGGCGGCTGCCGATTGGCTCGGGGCGGCGGCGTGTTCGTCGGGCGGCGCCGGAGGGCGAGTTTTAGGGTTTTGGATTGTGAGATTTTGGGGGGAGGTACAAATATATAGGTAGAGGGAGCTAGGAGAGTCCAAATGAGGTGCGGTTTTCGCCCACACGATCGTGATCGAACGACCTAGAGCATGGAAGTGAGTTAGAGGGGTTTTTGGGCTGGTTAGAGAGGGGTTTTTGCTGCACACACAAACGGACTTTGCGGTTGCCCGGTTAACCGTTGGAGTACAAACGACCTCCAAATGGAACGAAACTTGACCGGTGGAATACCAAGGCCACTTGACAAGCCTCGGTCCATTCCGAGAACGTTCAACACCCGCTCACTAAGAAAACAAGAGGGTTGCGCCGGAGGAGGTGGGAGTGCCGGATTGCAAAACGGACAACGGGGAAAATGCTCGGATGCAAGAGACGAACTCGTATGCAAATGCAATGCACATGATGACATGATATGAAATGCATGACATGAACAAAATGCAAAACGAAAAAAAACCCAACCACGGAGGGAATATCATAACACATGGCCGAAAATGGCAAGAGTTGGAGTTACAATTATGGAAAGTTACATCCGGGGTGTTACAACACTCCACCACTACGAGAGGATCTCGTCCCGAGATCTAGGACTGAAAGAACTCCGGTTATTCGGAACGGAGATGGTCCTCGCGTTCCCAGGTGGCTTCTCGGTCGGAATGGTGCGACCACTTCACTTTCAGGAATTTGATTGACTTGTTGCAAGTCTTGCGCTCAGTTTCTTCAAGAATAGCAACGGGGTGCTCATGATAAGACAAATCTTCTTGGAGGTCAATCTCTTCGAAGTTGATGGCGCGCTCAGGCGTCTTGAAGCACTTGCGAAGCTGTGACACGTGGAACACATCATGCACGTTCGCGAAATTGGAAGGAAGCTCAAGTTGATAGGCGAGGTCGCCTCTTTTGCCAATGATCTTGAAAGGAACCACGTATCTAGGGGCAAGCTTCCCTTTGATACCGAAGCGATGAGTGCCTTTCATTGGAGAGACGCGGAGGTAGACATGGTCTCCGATCTCGAAAGCCACATCATGGTGCTTACTATCATAGTAACTCTTCTGGCGCAATTGCGCGGCTTTGAGATTTTCACGAATAACTTTACACATTTCTTCAGCCTCTGTGATTAAGTCATTGCCAAGAAGTTGGCGTTCACTAGTCTCTGACCAATTGAGAGGAGTACGACACTTTCTGCCATAGAGGATCTCGAATGGGCCTTGCCCGAACTTGCTTAGAAGCTGTTGTTGTAGGAGAATTCGGCATATGGAAGACAATCTTCCCATTTCATGCCAAAGGAAATGACACAAGCCCTGAGCATATCTTCAAGAATTTGATTGACTCGCTCGACTTGGCCACTAGTTTGAGGATGGAAAGCTGTGCTGAAACGAATGTTGGTGCCCATGGCCTTCTGGAAGGAGTCCCGGAACTTAGAAGTGAAGATGCTTCCACGATCTGAAGAAATCAATTGTGGAATGCCGTGCAAGGAGACAATCCTGGAGGTGTATAGCTCTGCCAACTGAGCTGCTGTGATAGATTCTTTGATTGGAAGGAAATGAGCCACTTTAGAAAGCTTGTCGATGACAACGAAGATAGCATCATTTCCACGCTTGGACTTGGGAAAACCAGTCACGTAGTCCATTTCGATATGATCAAACTTCCACTCTGGGATAGCAAGAGGTTGGAGGAGACCAGCTAGTCGTTGGTGTTCTGCTTTCACTCTTCGACAGACATCACATTCATTCACGAATTGAGCAATTTCTCGCTTCATTCGAGTCCACCAATACGACTGCTTGAGGTCATGGTACATCTTCGTACTTCCAGGATGAATGGAAAGAAGAGAATTGTGCGCCTCGTTCATAATGACTTTCCTTAGATCACCTTTAGGAACCACAATCCGGTCCTCGAAGAATAAAGTGTCTCTGTCATCAATGCGATAGCACTTGTATTTGGAAAGACCCTTGTCGATACCACGTTTCACCTTCTTCACCATTGTATCCAGGAGTTGCGCCTCACAAATTTGATCTTCCAAATTAGGAGAGACTATGAGGTTGGCAAGAAAGCCTTGAGGAACAACTTGAAGATTCAGCTTGCGGAAAGCTTCACAAAGATCCGGTTGGAATGGCTTGAGGATTAAGCTATTGCAATAAGCCTTCCTGCTCAAAGCATCTGCAATGACATTGGCCTTGCCTGGAGTATATTCAATACTCGGATTGTACTCTTGAATCATTTCGACCCATCGAGTCTGCCTGAGGTTGAGGTTGGGCTGAGTGAAGATGTACTTGAGACTCTAGAGATCGGTGAATATGTCCACTTTTCTTCCCAACAAGAGATGTCTCCATGTTATTAATGCATGGACAACTGCCGCCAACTCAAGATCGTGAGTGGGGTAGTTCTTTTCGTTGGGCTTCAACTGACGAGAGGTATGGGCCACAACTTTCTTCTCTTGCATTAACACAGCACCGAGACCTTGAAGAGAAGCATCACAGAAAACTTCAAATGGCTTGGATTCGTAAGGAGGAGTTAAGACAGGAGCTGTGACTAGTTTCTCTTTGAGAGTGTTGAAAGCAACGTCACACTCAGGAGACCAGACATACTTCACATGCTTCTGGAGGAGGTTGGAAAGAGGCTTTGCAATCTTAGAGAAATTCTCAACGAATCTTCGGCAATAGCTTGCAGGACCAAGAAAACTGCGGAGCTGCTTGACATTCTGAGGAGGTTCCGAATTCACAATTGCGGACACCTTCTCGGGATTAACGGCGATGCCCTTGGCAGAGATGATGTGACCAAGGTAAAGAACTTCATCAAACCAAAACTCACATTTTGAGAACTTTGCATAGAATTGATACTCTCTGAGCTTGTCGAGCACCAATCTCAAATGTTTGGCATGATCCTTCTTATTCTTGGAGAAGACCAAGATATCATCGAGATACACCAGGACGAATTCATTGGTATAGGGGTTGAAGATGAAATTCATCATCCGAGAGAATGTTGGAGGAGCATTGACAAGGCCGAAAGACATGACAGTATATTCATAAGAACCAAAGCTTGTTCTGAATGCTGTCTTGGGAATATCTTCTTCACGAATGCGAATCTGATGATAACCCATACGAAGGTCAAGCTTGGAGAATACTTTAGCACCTTTGAGTTTCTCGAATAGCTCATTGATGTTGGGAAGTGGATACTTGTTCTAGATTGTCTTCTTGTTCAATGGACGGTAGTCGACACAAAGTCGGTCCGTGCCATCCTTCTTCTGGACAAAAAGAACACCACAACCCCATGGAGATGAACTCGGTCTGATCAAACCCAGACGCTCTTGTTCATCGAGCTGTTTCTTCAATTCCTTCAGCTCCTTGGGTCCAAGCTTGTATGGACGCTTGCAAACGGGTTCAGTGCCGGGCTCAAGATCGATAACGAACTCAACTGGCCGGTGAGGAGGCATACCTGGAAGCTCTTCTGGAAAGACATCTTGATACTCACAAACGACTGGAATCTGAGAGATGGCATTCAATTCGCCCTTCTCATTGAGAGAAAACAACCGAATGGTTTCATCACGAGCGGCATAAATAATCACATCCTCAGAAGAGTGTGTCAATTGAATTTCCCTGGCCGCACAATCAAGTTGAGCCTTGTGCTTAGAAAGCCAGTCCATCCCGAGAATAAGATCAATATCCGAGTCACCAAGAACAATTGGTTTAGACAGAAATTTATAGTTCCCCATCTTGATAGAAACATCCGGGACACAATTATTAGATGTCATTTGCTTGCCCGGAGACACAACCTTCAACGGGATAGGAATCTTTTCCGTCACAAACTCATGCTTGGCAACAAAAGGTCTTGAAATGAAAGAAAGAGATGCACCAGTATCAAAAAGAACTTTTGCAGGAATATCATTAACTGAGAGATTACCCATTATCACATCAGTAGATTCCTCCGCTTGAGCTACATTCATCATGTTCACCTTTGCAGACTTGGGATTATGCTTGACCACTGCATTGCTGGAAGATCTGACAGGAGGAGGAGGCGGAAGACGCCTTTGGTTGAAGCACTTGTTAGCATAGTGACCTTTCTGCTGATACTTGTTGCAAGTCACCTCTGAGAGTGGACGATGATAAGGAGCATTCGACTTTGGAGCTTGATTCTGAGACTTGTTCTGATAGCCAGAGTTGGAAGAGTGGGAAGATCCATGGCCACCTTTGTTCTTCTGCTGGTAAGGCTGACGAAACGGAGGAGGAGGAGGCAACCAGAACTTCTGTTGCTTAGCTGCCACAAGTGAGGAAGAAGAAGACTGGACTGTGTCCCTGACTCTCTTCTTAGAAGCCTCACACTTGAGCTGAGCAGCCTCTTGCTTCAGTGCCATATTGTAGAATTGATCAAACTGAGTAGGCTCAACAAGAACGAGAGCTAACTGCAGATCCTCTCTAAGGCCACCTCTGAAGTGATAGATCATGCTCTTTTCATCAGGAACGTCTTGTTTAGCGAAGCGAGCAAGTTTCTGAAACTGGATGTTGAATTGATACATAGACATGTTGCCTTGCTTAAGATTGCGGAACTCCTCACGCTTGCTCTCAACAACACTTTGTGGAATGTGGTGCGCTTTGAAATCCCGACAGAAGTCAGTCCAAGTGATCACACGACCTCCTCTGGAATCTTTGTATTGTCGATACCAATCAGCAGCTTGGTCCTTGAGCTGAAAGCAAGCGAACTTGACATAGTCCTCAGGCTTGACATTGCTACATTCAAAATGCTTGTTGATGTCCACGAGCCAATCATCGACATCCGTGGCCTCGGCACAATAGCTGAAAGACTTGGGTTGATTTGCGAGAAACTGGTTGAGGGTAGCGAAGTGAGGCTGATTGTTGCCTTGACCTTGATTTCCTTGCCCTTGGGTGCGTTCTTGCAAGAGTTGCAGAATCATTTGAGCATTGGCGTTGGTGGCTGCCATGATAGCTTGCCATGCCTCCGGAGGCGGAGGTGGTGGCGGAGGGTTCGCTTGACTCCCTTCATTGCGATCCGGATTCTGATGCGTTGGCGGGGCCATCCTGAAGAGGGTGACATCCGTTAGCATCTTGATGGACAAATAGGCAAGTAGAATCAACGGATAGAATTGCAACATATAGTCTTCACAATAAACATTCGAACGAGGATGAACGAATGAATTCCATAGTAAATCATCACACTTCCATTAAGTTGAGAAGCCACTTAGAAAAAAGTATGGAATCAACATCTGACTTCGAAGCAACTCGAATACCACAATTCAAAACAAAAACAAAGTATTGGCTTGCAGAATAAGCCGGAACAAACATATGATAGAGATTTCGTCCGAAGTTTTCGTGGTGGGGCCCACACGGGCTCGATCGTACAACACCATCATGTACAAGGCTGTGCACATGACATACGAAGCGTCCCCGAGTCGGCATAGCCAAGGACTCTTTAAGACACTACGAGACCACTGTAAAACCAACCGTGGAAAGGCGGACCACTAGACGTCGAACCCCAATCTCATATCATGCGTCTATCGGAAAGATATCCTAGGAGCTACTTGAATTCCCACTTATAAACTCCCGAAACTTTCTGGTTATGCAATCTGGTGTTGGGGATACAGGGGACACAAAATATATCACCCAAACTAGCAATCCCTAGATCCAGCTGTATCCATCCGTCAACACATAACCAAGAAACCTTCGGAATTCGTGTACCTCAACCTTCGAAAAACATCCGTTATACGAGTTATGGCAATACTCCCGAACTCCCGCCCCAGTACTGGGTGGCGTCGAGGTGATCTCACCAACAACTGCATAAAAGAGATTTCGATGTCGACGAAACTCAGGTATTCCAGAACTGCAACGATAAAATTGTGACGACAACACCTCGGAGCTCAACTCCCCGGGACACTGCCACAACCCCTAAATGTCAGGAGGCACCAAGAACAATGTTCTCGTCACAAAACCATTGGAACGATTCCAAGATACCCGCGTGATCCTAAATTTTTTTTAGTGAAATTTGAGGAGAGAAGAGTCAAAACTTCTCCGTCAGGAGACCTCACCAGAGCGACGAAGGGACTGAGGAGTAAAAAGAATCCTACTCTCCGATATATATAATCCTAAGACTCAAAACATTTTTGCTCTAGACTCAACAACGCCAGCGATTCGATCAAGCAGGGGGCTCCTAAGTCGGGGATGGCTCTGATTACCAACTTGTAACGCCCACGATGCGGCTATATCTCCCACGTGTCGAGGCACGACTTAGAGGCATAACCGCATTGTGGTTTTGTCGCAAGAAGGGTCATCTTCACACAATCCCATGTAATGAACAAGAATGGGATAAAGAGTTGGCTTACAATCGCCACTTCACACAATACATAAATATAATTCATACATCATCCAAAATCCACACATAGACCGACTACGGTCAAAATCCAAATGAAAATAAGATAACCCCAAATGGTAGATCCCCGATCGTCCCAACTGGGCTCCACTACTGATCATCAGGAAAAGACACATAGTAATGACCACGTTCCTCATCGAACTCCCACTTGAGGTCGATCTCATCAACTGCACTGGCATCGTCAGCACCTGCAACTGTTTTGGTAGAATCTGTGATTCACGAGGACTCAGCAATCTCACACCCGCGAGATCAAGACTATTTAAGCTTATAGGAAAGGATGGTGTAATGAGGTGGAGCTGCAGCAGGCACTAAGCATATATAGTGGCTAACATACGCAAAACAGAGCGAGAAGAGAAGCAACGGAATGGTCGTCATCTAGTAATGACCAAGAAGTGATCCTGAACTCCTACTTACGTTCATGCATAACTCAAACCATGTTCACTTCCCAGACTCCGCCGAGAAGAGACCATCACGGCTACACACGCAGTTGATGTATTTTAATTGGGTCAAGTGACAAGTTCTCTACAACTGGACATTAACAAATTCCCATCTGCCTCATAACCGCGGGCACGGCTTTCGAAAGATAATACCCTGCAGGGGTGTCCCAACTTAGCCCATCATAAGCTCTTACGGTCAACGAAGGATAAACCTTCTCCCAGAAAGACCCGATCAGTCTCGGAATCCCGGTTTACAAGACATTTCGACAATGGTAAAACAAGACCAGCCAAAGCCGCCCGAATGTGCCGACAAATCCCGATAGGAGCTGCACATATCTCGTTCTCAGGGCACACCGGATGAACACTACATACAACTAAAACCAATCCTCGAGTTTCCCCAAGGTGGCGCTGCAAGTGGCTCTAGTTTGGACCAGCACTCAGAGGAACACTGGCCCGGGGGTTTAAAATAAAGATGACCCTCGGGCTCGCGAAAACCCGGGGGAAAAGGCTTAGGTGGCAAATGGTAAAACCAAGGTTGGGCCTTGCTGGAGGAGTTTTATTCAAGGCGAACTGTCAAGGGGGTCCCATAAATCACGCAACCGCGTAAGGAACGCAAACTCAAGGAACATAATACCGGTATGACAGAAACTAGGGCGGCAAGAGTGGAACAAAACACCAGGCATAAGGCCGAGCCTTCCACCCTTTGCCAAATATATAGATTCATTAATTAAATAAGAGATATTGTGATATCCCAAAATATCCATGTTCCAACATGGAACAAATTCAACTTCACCTGCAACTAGCAACGCTATAAGAAGGGCTGAGCAAAAGCGGTAACTTAGCCAAAGAACGGTTTGCTAGGAAAAAGGATGGTTAGAGGCTGACATGGCAATATGGGAGGCATGATATAGCAAGTGGTAGGTAGCGTAGCATGGCAATAGAGCGAACAACTAGCAAAGCAAAGATAGAAATGATTTCGAGGGTATGGTCATCTTGCCTGCAAGGTTCTCAGAGTTGTCGAAAGCTTGATCTCGTAAGCGTACTCAACAGGTTCCTCGTTCACGAACTCGTCTCCCGGCTCTACCCAAACAAGAACACAAGCAAACGGAACCATAATCGACCACGAGAAATGCACAAGCAACATGATGCAAAACATGAATGATATGCAAGATATGATATGCGATGCATATGCGTGCTCCGGAAGGAAAATGATGAACAAGGCAGTAACTTGGCAAACCAAGCATTCCATTGGAAAGATGAGATGATTTCGGTCGAAATCGATATAAAAATCACCGGAAACGGATGCACGGTTTGCAAATGGCAAGCAAAACAAGAATGACACGAATCTGCGATTAACAGCATGATAGCACTTAGAATGCAACAAGAAACTATGCTACAGCACTCCAACATAGCAACGAAACATATGGAAGTAATATACAGGAGATGCTTGACAAAAGATGAACACTGAGCTATGGCTAGATCACAACGTAACAAGCTCAAACAAGCATGGCAAAAGTGCAAAAGATAACAGGTTCACAGACTTAGAGAAATTACTGGACATGACTGAAACAGCATCAGGTAGCAATGTTTAGAGCACGAAATCAACATGCTACAGGAACTTAACATGGCAAAACGAGGCATGCCAGTATTCTACCAAATGCATATGACAAAAGTCCCTTATTGACCATAAGCCAAAAAGGACCAGAAGATATGATGGGAAGCATGTAAACATAGCAAGTTTCGTTAACAGGTTCCAGACTTGGCAGAAAACAGAGCATGGCAGAAACAATAATATGAAGACATCTTGGTGATCTTGATGCACTCACCACAAAGAAATGCATGACAAAACAAGCATACCTACAGCAAGATGGCATGTTTATGAAGCTAACCATGGCAAGAACAAATATATAGGATGTATGGATCAACTACAACAAGCTTGGCAACATTGAATAACATGTAAATAATCTGCCAGAAATATTTTATAGTAAAAGTAGAGCAAGATTGAGTCATGCTATGGCACTCCATAATTTCAAACAAGGGAAGGAATGGATCAATGACAACAATATCTACAAAACATCCTTACTGAACAACACCAAAATAAGCATGGATCTCTCTGTAGCTTCAAGTTTACATGGCAACAAAATAACAGAAGACAAAGACTTGAGAGAAATTACTAAGTCCCTGAAATCAGAAACATCACGAAGCCTAGTTTGCATGCTTGTGCTAGTCACCACAGAGATCACAAAAATACATGGTATACACCTCTATAAAGGTGGCATGGCATACAACAAAACACATGTAGAGCTCATACTCATAAGATGCACAGATTAAATGCAACAAAAATAACAAATCACCAAGTTCTGATAAGTAACATCAGATAATAGCAACTAGCACTCTTGCACCAGAGATTTGGGCATCAAGATGGACTCAAATGAACATGGTGCAATGGAACAAAATGAAGAGCATCACGAGTCGAACATTTTGATATATCACATGCGCGAAACACAGCTATATGCAGAGAGTTACGATGCAATGAACATGTGCACA
>NC_057814.1:75954744-76008231 GCF_018294505.1 Triticum aestivum | reverse complement strand
GGCGGCGAACGGGCCGGGAGGGCCCGCGGCGGGCCGACGGCGGGGACGACGCTGCGGCCACAGGTGGCGGCTGCCGATTGGCTCGGGGCGGCGGCGTGTTCGTCGGGCGGCGCCGGAGGGCGAGTTTTAGGGTTTTGGATTGTGAGATTTCGGGGGGAGGTGCAAATATATAGGTAGAGGGAGCTAGGAGAGTCCAAATGAGGTGCGGTTTTCGCCCACACGATCGTGATCGAACGACCTAGAGCATGGAAGTGAGTTAGAGGGGTTTTTGGGCTGGTTAGAGAGGGGTTTTTGCTGCACACACAAACGGACTTTGCGGTTGCCCGGTTAACCGTTGGAGTACAAACGACCTCCAAATGGAACGAAACTGGACCGGTGGAATACCAAGGCCACTTGACAAGCCTCGGTCCATTCCGAGAACGTTCAACACCCGCTCACTAAGAAAACAAGAGGGTTGCGCCGGAGGAGGTGGGAGTGCCGGATTGCAAAACGGACAACGGGGAAAATGCTCGGATGCAAGAGACGAACACGTATGCAAATGCAATGCACATGATGATATGATATGAAATGCATGACATGAACAAAATGCAAAACGAAAAACAAAACCCGACCACGGAGGGAATATCATAACACATGGCCGAAAATGGCAAGAGTTGGAGTTACAATTATGGAAAGTTACATCCAGGGTGTTACAACTAATCAAAGTAATCATGTCTTCTCAAAATAGCATGGCTAAAGAAAGTTATCCCTACAAAATCATATAGTCTCGCTATGCTCTATCTTCATCACGCAAAGTATTTAATCATGCACAACCCCGATGACAAGCCAAGCAATTGTTTCATACTTTAGTAATCTCAAACCTTTTCATTCTTTCACACAATACATGAGCGTGAGCCATGGACATAGCACTTATGTGGAATAGAATGGTGGTTGTGGAGAAGACAAAAAAAGAAGATAGTCTCACATCAACTAGGCGTATCAACGGGCTATGGAGATGCCCATTAATAGATATCAATGTGAGTGAGTAGGGATTGCCATGCAACGGATGCACTAGAGCTATAAATGTATGAAAGCTCAAAAGAAACTAAGTGGGTGTGCATCCAACTCGCTTGCTCACGAAGAGCTAGGGCATTTTGAAGAAGCCCATCATTGGAATATACAAGACAAGTTCTATAATGAAAATTCCCACTAGTATATGAAAGTGACAACATAGGAGACTCTCTATCATGAAGATCATGGTGCTACTTTGAAGCAAAAGTGTGGTAAAAAGGATAGTAGCATTGTCCCTTCTCTCTTTTCTCTCATTTTTTTGGTGGGCTTCTTTGGCCTCTTTTTTTTATTTGGGCTTCTTTGGCCTCTTTTTTATTTTTTATTTTTAAAGTGCAGAGTCTCATCCCAACTTGTGGGGGAATCATAGTCTCCATCATCCTTTCCTCACTGGGACAATGCTCTAATAATGAAGATCATCACACTTTTATTTATTTACAACTCAATACTTAGAACAAGATATGACTCTATATGAATGCTTCCGGCGGTGTACCGGGGATATGCAATGAATCAAGAGTGACATGTATGAAAATTATGGAGGTGGCTTTGCCACTAATACGATGCCAACTACATGATCATGCAAAGAGCAATATGACAATGATGATGCGTGTCATATAAACGGAACGGTGGAAAGTTGCATGGCAATATATCTCAGAATGGCTATGGAAATGCCATAATAGGTAGGTATGGTGGCTGTTTTGAGGAAGGTATATGGTGGGTGTATGGTACCGGTGAAAGTTGCACGGCACAAGAGAGGCTAGCAATGGTGGAAGGGTGAGAGTGCGTATAATCCACGGACTCAACATTAGTCAAAAGAACTCATATACTTATTGCAAAAAATCTACAAGTCATAAAAAACCAAGCACTACGCGCATGCTCCTAGGGGGATAGATTGGTAGGAGAAGACCATCGCTCGTCCCCGACCGCCACTCATAAGGAAGACAATCAACAAATAAATTATGCTCCGACTTCATCACAAAGCGGTTCATCATACATGCATGCTACGGGAATCACAAACTTCAACACAAGTATTCTTTAAATTCATAATCGCCCAACTAGCATGACTCTAATATCACTACCTTCATATCTCAAAACAATTATCAAGTATCAAATTGATCATAGCATCCAATTCACTTTCTATGATAGTTTTTATTATACCCAACTTGGATGCCTACCATTTTAGGACCAATTTTATAACCATAGCAAATACCATGCTTTTCTAAAAGACTCTCAAAATAATATAAGTGAAGCATGAGAGATCAACAATTTCTTAAAAATTAAGCCACCGCCGTGCTCTAAAAAATATAAGTGAAGCACTAGAGCAAAAACTATTTAGCTCAAAAGATATAAGTGAAGTTCATAGAGTATTCTAATAAATTCAAATCATGCGGGTTTCTCCCAAAAGGTGTGTACAGCAACGATGATTGTGGTAAACTATAAAGCAAATACTAATATCATACAAGACGCTCCAAGCAAAACACAGATCATGTGGTGAATAAAAATATAGCTCCAAGTAAAGTTACCGATAAACGAAGACGAAAGAGGGGATGCCTTCCCGGGGCATCACCAAGCTTAGGCTTTTGGCTATTATTGAATATCTTGGGGTGCCATGGGAATCCCCAAGCTTAGGCTCTTGCCACTCCTTATTCCATAGTCCATCAAATCTTTACCCGAAACTTGAAAACTTCACAACACAAAACTCAACAGAAATCTCGTAAGCTCCGTTAGCGAAAGAAAACAAAACACCACTTCAAGGTACTGTAATGAACTCATTCTTTATTTATATTGGTGTTAAACCTACTGTATTCCAACTTCTCTATGGTTTATAAACTATTTTACTAGCCATAGATGCATCAAAATAAGCAAACAACACACGGAAAACAGAATCTGTCAAAAACAGAACAGTCTGTAGTAATCTGTAAGTAACGCAAACTTCTGGAACTCAAAACATTCTACCAAAATAGGACGATCTAGATAATTTGTTTATTGATCTACTGCAATTGGAATCAATATTTTATCACGTTCTGGTGATTTTAAACATTTGTTTTCGTGAACAGAAAGTTTCTGGAATTTTCAGCAAGATCAAATAGTTATCATCCAAGAAAATCCTATAGGTTCTACTTGGCACAAACACTAATTAAAACATAAAAACACATCTAAACAGAAGGTAGATGATAAATTTATTGAATAACAGCAAGGAAAAAAAATTCGGTTGTCTCCCAACAAGCGCTTTTCTTTAAAGCCTTTTTAGCTAGGCATTGAGATTTCAATGATGCTCACATGAAATACAAGAATTGAAGCACAAAGAGAGCATCATAAAACATGTGACAAACACACTTAAGTCTAACATACTTCCTATGCATAGGCATCTTGTAAGCAAACAAATTATCAAGGCAAGCAAAAACTAGCATATGCAAGGAGGAACAAAGAGATGATAGCAATCCCAACATGAAGAGAGGTAATTTAGTAACATGAAAATTCCTGCAACCATATTTTCCTCTCTCATAATAATTACATGTAGGATCATAAGCAAATTCAACAAAATAGCTATCACATAACATATTCTCAACACGATCCTTATGCATGCACAGTTGACACTCTTCCAAAATAGTGGGATTAATATTAACTAAAGTCATGACCTCTCCAAACCCACTTTTATCAAAAATATCATAAGGTTGAACATACTCCAAATATGTGGGATCTAAAGTTGACACTCTTCCAAACCCACTTTCAATATTATTTCAAACACTATTATCAATCTCATATTCATCATGGGGCTTAAATAAATTTTCAAGATCATAAGAAGAATCACCCCAATCATGATCATTGCAACAAGTAGTAGACATAGCGAAACTAGCATCCCCAAGCTTAGGGCTTTGCATATTATTAGTACAATTGACATCAAGAGAATTTATAGTAACATCATTGCAATCATGCTTTTCATTTAAAGAGTTATCGTGAATCTCTTCATAAATTTCTTCATCATAATTTTCAGATTCACAAATTTCAAGCAAAGCTTCATAAAGATAATCTAGTGCACAAAATTCACTAGCAATTGGTTCATCATAATTGGATCTCTTAAAGAGATTAGCAAGTGGATGAGGATCCATAAACTTTTAGCAAGCGAAGATGCAAGCAAAAAGAAGGCACACGGAGACACAAGCAAACATAAGATCGAACGGAAGAAGGGCAAAGAAAACGGCAAGGGTGAAGTGGGGGGGGGAGGAAAACGAGAGGCAAATGGAAAATAATGTAAATGCGAGGGAGATGAGTTTGTGATGGGTACTTGGTATGTCTTGACTTGAGCGAAGACCTCCAACGGCACTAGAAATCGCACGTTGGTGGGAGATCGAATCTTGACTTGACTTGACTTGATGGAAGCCTCCCCGACAACGACACCAGAAATCCTTCTTGCTACGTCTTGAGCTTGCGTTGGTTTTCCTTGAAGAGGAAAGGGTGATGCAGCACAGTAGCGTAAGTATTTCCCTCAGTTTTTCAGAACCAAGGTATCAATCTAGTAGGAGACTCCCCAAAAAGTCCCACGCACCTACACAAACAAACAAAGAACTCACAACCAACGCAATAAAGGGGTTGTCAATCCCTTCACGGCCACTTGCGAAAGTGAGATCTGATAGAGATAATATGATAAGATAAATATATTTTTGGTATTTTATAATATGGATTGGAAAAGTAAAGATGCGAATAAAAGTAAATAGCAAACTTATATGATAAAAGATAGACCTGGGGGCCATAGGTTTCACTAGTGGCTTCTCTCAAGATAGCATAAGTATTACGGTGGGTGAACAAATTACTGTCGAGCAATTGATAGAAAAGCGAATAATTATGAGATTATCTAGGCATGATCATGTATATAGGCATCACGTCCGTGACAAGTAGACCAACTCCTGCCTGCATTTACTACTATTACTCCACACATCGACCGCTATCCAGCATGCATCTAGAGTATTAAGTTCATAAAGAACAGAGTAACGCATTTAGAAAGATGACATGATGTAGAGGGATAAACTCATGCAATATGATATAAACCCCATCTTTTTATCCTCGATGGCAACAATACAATACGTGCCTTGCTGCCCCTGCTGTAACTGGGAAAGGACACCGCAAGGTTGAACCCAAAGTTAAGCACTTCTCCCATTGCAAGAAAGATCAATCTAGTAGGCCAAACCAAACTGATAAGTCGAAGAGACTTGCAAACATAACTTAAACACACATAAAAGAATTCAGAGGAGATTCAAATATTTCTCATAGATAAACTTGATCATCAACCCACAATTCATCGGATCTCAACAAACACACCGCAAAAAGAGTTACATCGAATAGATCTCCAAGAAGATTGAGGAGAACTTTGTATTGAGATTCAAAGAGAGAGAAGAAGCCATCTAGCTAATAACTATGGACCCGAAGGTCTGTGGTAAACTACTCACAACTCATCGGAAGGGCTATGGTGTTGATGTAGAAGCCCTCTGTGGTCGATTCCCCCTCTGGCGGAGTGCCGACGAAGGCTCCAAGATGGGATCTCGCGGATACAGAAGGTTACGGTGGTGGAAATAGTTTTTCGTCGTCGCCTCTGATGGTTTCGGGGTACGTGGGTATATATAGGAGGAAGAAATAGGTCGGTGGACACCCGAGGGGCCCATGAGACAGGGGGCGCTCCCTCCACCCTCGTGGCCTCCTCGATTGCTTCTTGACGTGCACTCCAAGTCCTCTGGATCACGTTCGTTCCAAAAATCATGCTCCCGAAGGGTTCATTCCGTTTGGACTCCGTTTGATATTCCTTTTCTTCAAAATACTGAAATAGGCAAAAGAACAACAATACGGGCTGGGCCTCCGGTTAGTAGGTTAGTCCCAAAAAATGATATAAACGTGTAAAGTAAAGCCCATAAACAACCAAAACAGGTAATATAATAGCATGGAACAATCAAAAATTATAGATACGTTGGAGACGTATCAGGGCGCCGTTGAGCGCATCCTTCTCCTGGGACAGCTTTAGGGCCTGCTCCTTCAGCCCATCCCGCTCCGTCTCCAGCCCCTTCACCTTGCCGGCATGAACCATAGCCTGGGCATCGAGCGCCTCTCCGTGCCTCTGCTCCAGCTCTTGGGTCCGCTGCAAGACAAGCTTCTTCACCTCTTCATCCTTGCCGCGGAGCGTGGCGGCGAGCCTCTCCTCGCGCGCGGCAAGGTCCTCCTCCTGGGAGTTTAGTGCGGCCTCGTGCTGAGTCCGGGCGGCTTCGGCGGCGGCGGCCAAGTTCTTCGCCGTCTCTTGGGCCTTCTCGACGTCGGCCAGCTTCATGGTGAGCTCCACGTCACGCTTGGCCAGCTCGCCCTGGGCGGCCTTCAGCTCGTCGCGAGCCTGGCTGAACCAGTCCTGCGTCTCGGCGACGCGCTTCTGGAGGTCTGCCTCCGCCTTCTCCACCACCGCCGCCCTGGACTTAACCTTGTCCAAACGGGCGCGCTAGAGCACCTGGAGCTTCCGGAAGCTGGCGCCCATGGCCTGGAGCAGCCGCTCCTCCTGGGGGCCGTCGCCACCAACGCTCGGCTCGCCGACGACCTCGAGCCCGGCGGCGGCAAGCACTTCGTTGCCGAACACCTCTCCCTCGACGGGTGTCCTGGTGCTCAACGTGCCTGGGAGGTGGACGAACAAGTCGTCACTCACCCTCAGGTACTTGCCAAAGCCGGAAGCAGCAGAGGAAGAAGTCTGGTCATCAGCAACCTCCTCCTCCTCCTCGGCAGTGGCCATGCCGGCCTCCCTGGCAGGCCCCTTGCCGTCCCCCTCAGCGGTGGCCTGGCCGGCCTCCCCGGCAGGCCCCTTTGCGGCGTCCTCAGTAGCGCCCCTGGCAGCCTCCTCGGCGGCAATCTTCTCGGCCTCCGCCGCAGCGTTCTTGGCCACATCCTCGATGATGGTGTCCAGGTCCTCCCGGTCCGTCGAGAGAGGATCTGGATATCACGAAGAGGGTGGGGGTAAAGCCAAGTTCAAAGATTCAAAAAGAAGAGAAAAAGCAGGGACGAAGGGCGAGCGACTTACCAGTGCCAGGCTGAGAAGCAAAAGTCCCCTCCACGCCAACATTTGGCGTCGAGGCGAAGCCGCCAGCGCCCAAGTTCTCCTCCTCCTCCTCCATGTGGGTGGGCTCGGCGCTTGGTGCCCTTACCGGAGACACCCCTCGGGGCGGCGTGGTCGACGGGGGCGGCGTGTTGGGAGTAGCCCTCTGTGGCTCCTCCTGCTGCTGCTCTCCTCCTGCGCACCCGGCAAGGTCAGCACCAGAGTGTCGTACCCCTAACACATGTCGACGAGGGGAGAGTAATGAACTTACGCTGGGGGCTGTGCTGGGAGTTGCTGTCCGGGCTGCTTAACACCACCAGTGGCGCCCTTGAAGTACCAGCCGGGGGCTCGCCGCCTGCCGAGGCCTTGGCCCTCTTCACTCTCTGGGCCAGCGTCTCCACGTCCCTGCAAAGACGAAGACAAGTCAAGACAAGCGGTACTGATTGAGGGGACGGAGATGACGGGAAGAGCGGGATGCTTACTCCTCGTCCACCTCCTCCTCTGTTGCCTTCCTCTTCCTCCTCGGGCTGAGAGATTCGAGGTCAAAGGAGAGACGCGCGCCGACATCTGCCGGGGAAGGAGAGGAAGGCGGGGTCTGCGCACGCCTGGACGAAGAGGAAGCAGATGCTTTCTTCTTCGCCACCGCGGCCTTCACCACCTTCTTCGCCGCCGCGGCTCTCTTCCGACACGCAGACTCCTCTGGAGATTTTGGCCGCCGTGCGGCCTTAACGGGGCGGACCGGCTCACCGGAAGCGGCCCGACACAGGACTCATTTTTTCCTGAGACCGGAGGGTCGGCAGCCCTGGCCTCCTCCTCCGACGACTCATCGGCCGCTTCTTTGACAAGAGGAGCCCCGGTGCCGGCGCTGCTGGCCTCCCAGGCGGCCTCCGCCCACCTAGCGAGCTCCTCCTCCTCCGCGGCCATCGCATCCTTGTCCTCCACGCCGCCGGCGCTCCCGGCCTCCTCGGCAAGCTGCACCTCCCTCGCCCTGGTGGCGATGTAGTCGAGCTCCACCTGGGTGGTGTCTTGGACGAGCAGCCGCTCGGCGTCGGCATTGACGTATCCCTCGTGCAGGGTGTCGAAGAACTGCTGCACCTCGATGTCCTCTGACTCGACCTAGTTCGGGTCAGGGCCATGCGCGTTACAGTCCGGCATCATGGCGATGATCTCGGTCCGGCGCGAGTTATTGCATAGTGGGACCACTCCCATCGGCAGCTTGAACAGGGGCCCCTTGGTGACCTTGCCGGCCTTCGCAGCGGCCCTCGCGGCCTTGCCGGTCCGCTCGACCTCGCCGTCGCTGTTCACGTCGAGCTGGAAGAGCCGCTGACAGAAATGAGCGTGCCCCAGCACCGTGAAGTTGTGATCGAGGCCGGGGCAAAGCCGCATGATGTTGGTGGGGTTCGTGAAGAGCCAGGCCGGCCACCCCTTGTTATACAGCGGAGCAATCCGGCGGCGGATAAAATCCGCCCCGATCATCTCAAGGGTGAGCCTGGCCTCGGTGAGGCGAAGGATCCTGGTGGTGGTGACCGTGAGCCTCGCATCGTCAAGGTCGAGGTCGCCCCAGTCGCTCCGGCGAATCGGCGGCGCGTCGCGGACCCGACAAAAGGCAGGCGGGTCCTTCTCTTCAATCCAGCACCACCGGCTCCGCCATTCTTCCCACCTCTCCTTCGCGTCGCCCTCCGGGTACGCCCCCTTGGACCTCGGGATCTAGGCGATGCAACCAGAGATGGCGCCGCCCTTTTGGATTCGAGGGAAGAAGTAATGGCGAAATAGCGCCGTGTTGGGGTGCACCCCGGCGAAGCCCTCACAGAGGTGCGCGAAAAGGGCCATGCACGCCACCGCATTTGGAGTAAAATCCAGAAGGCGGAAGCCATAGGTGTGCATGACATCGCAAAAGAAATCGGAGAAGGGGGGACAGAGCCCGCAGGAGAAGTAATCAACAAAGAAGGGGTACCGATTTGGGGCAGCCTTGACGCAGTTCGCGGGGATGACGCGCATGGCTGGATGCCCTGTCGTCTCTCCCCCGTCTTCACCCCCCACAGGGGCTTGAAGGCCTCCCAGAGCTCAAACACGTCAACGGTCGAGGGGAAGTAGGCGAGCTGCGTCCGCAGCACCGCCAACGCACTCTCCGGCGGCTCTGTCGCACCGGCGTCCTTGGCCACTCCCTTGCCCTTGACGGATTTGGGCGCCATAGCGGCTAGGGGGGACGCGAGAGACAGAGGGCGGCGGAAACGCAACGACGGCCAGCGAAAACGAAGCTTAGGGAGGAAGGAGAAGGGGGTGGCGGCTCTGAGATCGGAAGAGGATGCAGAAGGGGTAAAGTGAGCAGCGCGCCTGCGGTTATTCCTTTTTACAGGGAAGGCGCGGGCCGCCTCCTTTCCCATTAACTGCGACGTGACGCATGCGTGCGGGAACCGCCCCATGCATGACCCCCACGTCATGCACGACCCCCACGTCACGCGTTCAAACGCGGGTCGTGGGGAAGAGAAGCGGACGGAAAATTACCACGGTAAAGACCGACCCCGCCTGCCCGCGCACCGTTTTGGGCCTGGCCCAACAGCGTGTTGCACTTATGTGTGGCCCATGCCCGGGGGCTCCTGTTGGTGTACAAAAGTAGGGGCTCTCCTTTTGACCCCTTTACTTGTGCACGGGCAGTCGGAGCCACGCGCCGCGGCCGCACTTGGCAAGACAGGGGAGGTGAACCAAGGTGGAACCAAAGCACAAGACAAGCGAGACGACACCAGGATCGAGATCACAAAGAGCAGAGGGATGAAGCGGGCTCCCCGGCAAGACCCTTGCCGAGGCAGCCTCAGTAGCCCCGGCAAGACCCTTGCCGGGGGAGCACGTCCAACGCTAGTGGAGCGGGCCACCCTTGAGCCCACGGTTTCCAACACCATCAGCCACTTTGGGCCAGGGCTCGGGAGGCACCTCCATGGTGGTATGCAGATATTTGTGAAGACAAGAACAACACTCTTAATAAGAAGAGTGGAAGACGGCGAGCCTCGGCGAGATCCTTGCCGAGGAAGCCCACAAGACCCCCGGCGAGATCCTTGCCGGGGACGACCACAACGCCACGGCAAGACCCTTGCCGGGGCCCCGGAAAGGCCCTTGCCGGGGCCCTGGCAAGGCCCTTGCCGAGAGCATCCGCAAGGCCGTATCCAGGCCCACACCCACCAAGCTTTTCGCCACCAATCCCATGCAGCTGCTAGCCCACCAGCCGGGCAGGCACCTGCGTGTCGACGCAAGGCTCCTCCACCAACTCAGCACATGCCTACGTGGTGGCATGCAGATCTTCCTGAAGGCTCCACCACCGCGCCACCTCAGCTGCTTGCCTGCCTAAATGGCACCACCGCCTCGCTGGCCCAAGCGCGTGTCGAGGCGAGGCGAAGCGGCGGTAAAGTGGAGGGGACACGTCAGGGGCGCATTAAATGCGCCTTGTCCCGTAATAGCTAGCAATAAGTTTAACCACAGTACCCCGATGCCACCTCCTGGTGCCACTGTGGCGATCCCTTCGCCTATAAAAGGAGACCCAAGGCATCCAGGAGAAGGATTCGGACTCTTGGACAAGTTACGCCCCTTGTAGCTAGTTCGAGCTCCTCAAGAACACAGATATACACATCCAAGTAGGACTAGGCTATTACGCATCTCTGCGGCCCGAACCTGGGTAAATGATCCGCGTGCTTGTACTGACTGCTGATCCTGCTCTCCTCAGCACCCAGCGCCCCGCAACCGCAGAAAGGATCCTCGTGGTCCCATTGGTGTCGTTTCCCACCGACACTGTGAATCTTTTGCTACTCACGTTGATCTCCCTAAGGAGAAGTGGTTTAAATATAATCCTCCCACTGAAGTAAAAATAGTTGCACCTATCACAGTTGAAGAAAAAACTATTACTTGTAACGATCCTATTGTTCCTACTACTTATGTTGAGAAACCACCTTTCCCTGTAAGGATAAAGGATAATGCTAAAGCTTCAACTGTTGTTCGTAAGAGTAATACTAGAACATATACACCTCTTGAGCAAATTAAAGTTGAACCTAGTATTGCTATGGTTAAAGATCTCTTGGATGATAATATAGATGGGCATGTTATTTACTTCTGTGAACAGGCTGCTAATATTACTAGACCAGATGCTAAGATACATAGACCTGTTGTAGGCATGCATGTTATTTCTGTTAAAATAGGAGATCATTGTTATCATGGCTTATGTGATATGGGTGCTAGTGCTAGTGTAATACCTATTTCCCTATATAATGAAATTATGCACGATATCGCACCCGCTGAAATAGAAGGTATTGATGTTACTATTAAGCTTGCCAACGGAGATACTATTTCACCAGTTGGGATTGTCAGAGATGTTGAAGTCTTGTGTGGGAAAGTTAAATATCCTGCTGATTTTCTTGTTCTTGGTTCCCCACAAGATAGTTTTTGTCCCATTATATTTGGTAGACCCTTCTTGAATATTGTTAATGCTAGGATTGATTGTGAAAAAGATATTGTTACAATTGGCTTGGGGGATATGGAACATGAATTTAATTTTGCTAAATTTCGTAGACAACCCCATGATAAAAAATTGCCTAGTAAGAATGAAATTATTGGTCTTGCTTCTATTGCCGTGCCTCCTACTAATCCTTTAGAACAATATTTGCTAGACCATGAAAATGATATGTTTATGAATGAAAGAAGGGAGATAGATGAATTATTCCTTAAACAAGGTCCTATTCTGAAACACAACTTACCTGTTGAAATCCTAGGGGATCCCCCTCCACCCAAGAGTGATCTCGTGTTTAAGCTCAATCCTTTACCTGATAATCTTAAATATGCTTATCTTGATGAAAAGAAGATATATCCTGTTATTATTAGTGCTAACCTTTCAGAGCACGAAGAGGAAAGATTATTGAAAACTCTGAAGAAGCACCTTGCTGCTATTGGATATACTCTGGATGATCTTATGGGCATTAGTCCCACCCTATGCCAACACAAAATTAAATTGGAAGAAGGTGCCAAACCAGTTAGAGATCATCAACGACGGTTAAATCCTAAGATGAAAGAAGTGGTAAGAAAGGAAATACTAAAGCTCCTTGAGGCAGGTATAATTTATCCCGTTGCTGATAGTGATTGGGTAAGTCCTGCCCATTGCGTCCCTAAGAAGGGAGGTATTACTGTTGTTCCTAATGATAAAGATGAATTGATTCTGCAAAGAATTATTACAGGTTATAGGATGGTAATTTTTTTCCGTAAATTAAATAAAGCTACCAAGAAAGATCATTACCCTTTAACTTTTATTGATCAAATGCTAGAAAGACTATCCAAACATACACATTTCTGCTTTCTAGATGGTTATTCTGGTTTCTCTCAAATACCTGTGTCAGCGGAGCATCAATCCAAAACCACTTTTAATTGCCCTTTCGGTACTTTTGCTTGTAGACGTATGCCTTTTGGTTTATGTAATGCACCTGCTACCTTTCAAAGATGCATGATGGCTATATTCTCTGACTTTTGTGAAAAGATTTGTGAGGTATTCATGGATGACTTCTCTGTTTATGGATCCTCTTTTGATGATTGCCTGAGCAACCTTGATCGAGTTTTGCAGAGATGTGAAGACACTAGTCTCGTCTTGAATTGGGAAAAGTGTCACTTTATGGTTAATGAAGGCATTGTCTTGGGGCATAAAATTTCTGAAAGAGGTATTGAAGTTGATAAAGCTAAAGTTGACGCTATTGAAAAGATGCCGTGTCCCACGGACATCAAAGGTATAAGAAGTTTCCTTGGTCATGCCGGTTTTTACAGGAGGTTCATTAAGGACTTTTCTAAAATCTCTAGGCCTCTGACTAATATATTGCAAAAAGATTTTCCTTTTGTTTTCGATGATGATTGTGTAGAAGCATTTGAAATACTTAAGAAAGCTTTGATCACTGCACGTATTGTTCAGCCACCGGATTGGAATTTACTCTTTGAAATTATGTGTGATGCTAGCAATTATGCTGTAGGTGTTGTTCTAGGGCAAAGAGTTGATAAGAAATTGAATGTTATCCAGTATGCCAGTAAAACTCTAGACACTGCCCAAAGAAATTATTCTACCACTGAAAAAGAATTCTTAGCAGTTGTATTTGCATTTGATAAGTTCAGACCTTATATTGTTGATTCTAAAGTAACTATTCACACTGATCATGCTGCTATTAAATACCTTATGGAAAAGAAAGATGCTAAACCTAGACTTATTAGATGGGTTCTCTTGCTCCAAGAATTTGATTTGCATATTACTGATAGAAAGGGAGCTGAGAACCCTGTTGCAGACAACTTGTCTAGGTTAGCGAATGTTCTTGATGACCCACTACCTATTGCTGATAGCTTTCCTACAGAACAATTAGCGGTCATTAATGCTTCTCGTACTGCTCCATGGTATGCTGATTATGCTAATTACATTGTTGCTAAATTTATACCACCTAGTTTCACATACCAGCAAAAGAAAAAGTTCTTTTATGATTTAAGACATTACTTCTGGGATGACCCACACCTTTATAAAGAAGGAGTAGATGGTGTTATTAGCCGTTGTGTACCTGAGCATGAACAGGAACATATCCTACGCAAGTGTCACTCCGAACCATATGGAGGACACCACGCTAGAGATAGAACTACACATAAGGTATTGCAATCCGGTTTTATTGGCCTACTCTCTTCAAAGATGCCCGTAAGTTTGTCTTGTCTTGTGATGAATGTCAAAGAACTGGTAATATTAGTAGACGTCAAGAAATGCCTATGAATTATTCTCTTGTTATTGAACCATTTGATGTTTGGGGCTTTGATTATATGGGACCTTTTCCTGCCTCTAATGGATATACACATATTTTAGTTGCTATTGATTACGTTACTAAGTGGGTAGAAGCTATTCCAACTAGTAGTGATGATCATAACACCTCTATTAAGATGCTTAAAGAAGTTATTTTTCCAAGGTTTGGAGTCCCTAGATACTTAATGACTGATGGTGGTTCACATTTTATTCATGGTGCCTTTCGTAAAATGCTTGCTAAGTATGATGTTAATCATAGAATTGCATCTCCTTATCACCCGCAGTCTAGTGGACAAGTAGAATTGAGCAATAGAGAGCTCAAATTAATTTTGCAAAAGACTGTTAATAGATCTAGAAAGAATTGGTCCAAGAAATTTGATGATGCATTGTGGGCCTATAGAACTGCATATAAAAATCCTATGGGTATGTCTTCGTATAAGATGGTTTATGGAAAAGCATGTCACTTACCTCTCGAACTTGAACATAAGGCATATTGGGCCATTAAAGAGCTCAACTATGATTCAAACTTGCCGGTGAGAAGAGGTTATTTGACATTAGCTCACTTGATGAATGGAGAACCCAAGCCTACAAGAATGCTAAGCTGTTTAAAGAAAAAGTTAAAAGATGGCATGACAAAAGAATGCAAAAGTGTGAGTTTAACGTAGGTGATTATGTGTTGCTATTCAAGTCTCGTTTAAGATTTTTTGCAGGAAAACTTCTCTCTAAATGGGAAGGTCCTTACGTTATCGAGGAGGTCTATCGTTCCGGTGCCATAAAAATCAACAACTTCGAAGGCACAAGTCCGAAGGTGGTGAACGGTCAAAGAATCAAACATTATATCTCAGTTAATCCTATAAATGTTGAAACTAATATTATTGAAACCGTAACCGCGAAGGAATATATAAGGGACACTTTCCAGAACGTTTCAGACTCCGAAAAGGAATAGGTATGTGGTACGGTAAGTAAACCGACTCCAAAACAGTTCCCATAGCAATTTTTCTCTGTTTGGAATATTTAAGAATTTAGGAAATCAAGAAGTAATCTGGGAAGGACATGAGGCCTCCACGAGGGTGGAGGGCGCGCCCACCCTTACTAGGCGCGCCCCCTGCCTCGTGGGCACCTCGTGTGCTCTCCGGACTCCGGTTTCTTGCACAATACGTATTTTGGTCGGTAAAAATTCATTATATAATCTCCCAAAGGTTTTGACCACCGTATCACGCAAACATCTTCTGTCTTTGTGTCGAGTTGTTTCTGCCGCAGATTAGAGCAATATGTCATCGCAAGATTGAGAGGGCGAAAGCTATGTGGCTGATTACCTTGTAGACCCTAAGGTCTACGGAGACTTGGGGCATTGTGGCTGGACCACTGAGGAAGAAGAAGACTACGAGCCTAAGGGAATGAAGGAGACGAGCTCAGATGAAGATGAAGTCCCCTTACCTCAACCTGGGGACATGCATGTGGAGTTCAAGAAGTCAAGCCTCCCTAATAGGGCAAAGAAACCCAAGATCGAGTTTATCGCTTTTCGTCTCTTGCAGGAAAACAAACAGGAACTATGCAAAAGGATATTAAGCCTTGAGCGGGAGATCGATGATCTAAGGGAGCAAAATTCTATTCTCAAGCGCAAATTAAGAAGAAACCTACATCATCAACAACACCCTCTTCGTCACCTTCGAGGACATAATCACATGGGTATGGGCACTCCCCTTGGCAACTGCCAAGCTTGGGGGAAGTGCCCCGGTATCGTATCACCATCACACTCCTATCTTTACCGTTTTACTTAGTTCGGTCCTTTTAGTAATATATTGATCTAGTAGAATAAAGTTTTGGTATGAAGTAGTTTTGAGTTTTGCTTTGTGATCTCAATCGAGTCCGTGAGCTATATAATAAAGATCAGTGTTGAGTCAAGGGATTTGCTATCTTGCTATGATCTTGAGAAAATAGAAGGAATAAAAAAGGAAATAAAGAGTTCATACTTATCTTATGGATAGTAATGACTTCACATATAAAGAGAATGAGGCATAAAAGTTGTTGAGAGTTGACAAACATAGTTTTGGTCATCGTTGCAATTAACAGGAAGTAATAAAGAAAGAGAGGTTTTCACATATAAATATACTATCTTGGACATCTTTTATAATTGTGAGCACTCATTAAAGTATGACATGCTAAAGAGTTGATGTTGGACAAGGAAGACAACCTAATGGGTCATGTTTTCTCACATCTTAGTTAAAGTATATTGTCATGGATCATTCAAACATGTTGAGCTTGCCTTTCCCCCTCATGCTAGCCAAATTCCTTGCACCAAGTAGAGATACTACTTGTGCTTCCAAATTTCCTTAAACCCAGTTTTGCCATGAGAGTCCACCATACCTACCTATGGATTGAGTAAGATCTCTCAAGTAAGTTGTCATGCTGCAAGCAATAAAAATTGCTCTCTAAATATGTATGACTTATTAGTGCGGAGAAAATAAGCTTTATACGATCGTGTGATATGGAAGTAATAAAAGCGATGGACTGCATAATAAAGGTTCATATCACAAGTGGCAATATAAAGTGACGTTCTTTTGCATTAAGATTTTGTGCATCCAACCATAAAAGCACATGACAACCTCTGCTTTCCTCTACAAAGGCCCTATCTTTTACTTCATGTCTTTTACATTATGCAAGAGTCAAGGTGATCCTCACCTTTCCCCTTTTTATTTTATCCTTTGGCAAGCACCTCGTGTTAGAAAGATCTTGATATATATATCAAATTGGATGTAAGTTAGCACGATCTATTATTGTTGACATCACCCAAAGGTGAATACGTTGGGAGGCAAAATTATAAGCCCCTATATTTCTCTGTGTCCGATTAAAACTCCGTAACCATAAGTATTGCGTGAGTGTTAGCAATTGTAGAAGACTATATGATAGTTGAGTATGTGGACTTGCTAAAAAGCTCTATTCTTGACTCTTTCCGATGTTATGATAAATTGCAATTGCTTCAATGACTGGGATTATAGTTTGTTAGTTCTTAATGAAGTTTCTGAACCATACTTGACATTGTGAATAGATCGTTACTTGAGCATAAGAAATCATATGATAAAATCTATATATGTTGCTGTTATAAGATTGATCATGATGCCCTCATGTCCGTATTTTATTTTTATCGACACCTCTATCTTTAAACATGTGGACATATTTTTTGATATTGGCTTCTGCTTGAGGACAAGTGAGGTCTAAGCTTGGGGGAGTTGATACGTCCATTTTGCATCATGCTTTTATATCGATATTTATTGCATTATGGGCTGTTATTACACATTATGTCACAATACTTATGGCTATTCTCTCTTATTTTACAAGGTTTATCATGAAGAGGGAGAATGCAGGCAGCTGGGATTCTGGCTGGAAAAGGAGCAAATATTGGAAACCTATTCTGGACAGCTCCAAAAGTCCTAAAACTCCACGAAAGTCAATTTTGGAATTATTAAGAATTATTGAGCAAAGAAAGTACCAGAGGGGGCCCACACCCTGTCCACGAGGGTGGGGGGCGCGCCCACCCCTACTAGGCGCGCCCCCTGTCTTGTGGCCCCCCTGATGGCCCTCCGGTGCCCCTCTTCTGCTATATGAAGGCTTTTACCCTGAAAAAAAATCATAAGCAAGCTTTTAGGACGAAACTCCGCCGCCACGAGGCGGAACCAATCTAGGGCTCCGGCGGAGCTGTTCTGCCGGGGCAACTTCCCTTCGGGAGGGGGGAATCATCACCATCGTCATCACCAACGATCCTCTCATCGGGAGGGGGTCAATCTTCATCAACATCTTCACCAGCACTATCTCCTCTCAAAACCATAGTTCATCTCTTGTATCCAATCTTGTATCAAAACCACAAATTGGTACTTGTGGGTTGCTAGTAGTGTTGATTACTCCTTGTAGTTGATGCTAATTGGTTTATCTGGTGGAAGATCATATGTTCAGATCCTTAATGCATATTAATACTCCTTTGATCATGAACATGAATATGCTTTGTGAGTAGTTACGTTTGTTCCTGAGGACATGGGTGAAGTCTTGCTATTAGTAGTCATGTGAGTTTTGGTATTTGTTCGATATTTTGATGAGATGTATGTTGTCTCTCCTCTAGTGGTGTTATGTGAACGTCGACTACATGACACTTCACCATTATTTGGGCCTAGAGGAAGGCATTGGGAAGTAATAAGTAGATGATGGGTTGCTAGAGTGACAGAAGCTTAAACCCTAGTTTATGCGTTGCTTCGTAAGGGGCTGATTTGGATCCACTAGTTTCATGCTATGGTTAGGTTTACCTTAATACTTCTTTTGTAGTTGCGGATGCTTGCAATAGGGGTTAATCATAAGTGGGATGCTTGTCCAGGAAAGGGCAGTACCCAAGCACCGGTCCACCCACATATCAAATTATCAAAGTAACGAACGCGAATCATATGAGTGTGATGAAAACTAGCTTGACGATAATTCCCATTTGTCCTCGGGAGCGCTTTTCTCATTATAAGAATATGTCCAGGCTTGTCCTTTGCTACAAAAAGGATTGGGTCACCTTGCTGCACTTTATTTACTTTCATTGCTTGTTACCGGTTACAAATTATCTTATCACAAAACTATCTGTTACCTACAATTTCAGTGCTTGCAGCGAATACCTTACTGAAAACCGCTTGTCATTTCCTTCAGCTCCTCGTTGGGTTCGACACTCTTACTTATCTAAAGGACTATGATAGATCCCCTACACCTGTGGGTCATCACTCCAGCGTTCCATTTATGGACTGGTGCAAGCCTCTCGGAGTTGGAATATACGCTTTGATAATGTGATCGAAGCATGTGGTGTTACACAGACTTTTGGAGAAGTCTATATTTACAAGAAAGTGAGTGGGAGCTCTGTAGCATTTCTAATATTATATGTGGATGACATTTTGTTGATTGGAAATAATATAGAATTTCTGGATAGCATAAAAGCATACTTGAATAAGAATTTTTCAATGAAAGACCTCAGTGAAGCGGCTTATATATTGGGTGTCAAGATCTATAGAGATAGATCAAGACACTTAATTGGACTTTCACAAAGCACATACCTTGATAAAGTTTTGAAGAAGTTCAAAATGGATCAGTCAAAGAAAGGATTCTTGCCTATATTACAAGGTGTGAAGTTGAGTCAGACTCAATGCCCGACCACTGCAGAAGATAGAGAGAAAATGGAAGTCATTCCCTATGCCTCAGCCATAGGTTCTATCATGTATACAATGCTGTGTGCCAGACCTGATGTGTGCCTTGCTATAAGTTTAGCAGGGAGGTACCAAAGTAATCCAGGAGTGGATCACTGGACAACGGTCAAGAAAATCCGAAAATGCCTGAAAAGGACTAAGGATATGTTTCTCGTTTATGGAGGTGAAAAAGAGATTGTCTTAAATGATTACGTCGATGCAAGCTTTGACACTGATCCGGATGACTCTTAAGTCGCAAACCAGATACGTATTTATATTGAATGGTGGAGCTGTCAGTTGGTGCAGTTCCAAGCAGAGCATCGTGGCGGGATCTACGTGTAAAGCGGAGTACATAGCTTCTTCGGAAGCAGCAAATGAAGGAGTCTGGATGAGGGAGTTCATATCCGATCTAGGTGTAATACCTAGTGCATCGGGTCCAATGAAAATATTTTGTGACAATACTGGTGCAAGTGCCTTGGCAAAGGAATCCAGATTTCACAAGAGAACCAAACACATCAACAAACGCTTCAATTCCATCTGCGATCAAGTCAAGGAGGGAGGCATAGAGATTTGCAAAGTACATACTGATCTGAATGTTGCAGACCCGTTGACTAAGCCTCTTCCACGAGCAAAACATGATCATCACCAAGACTCTATGGGTGTTAGAATCATTACTATGTAATCTAGATTATTGACTCTAGTGCAAGTGGGAGACTGAAGGAAATATGCCCTAGAAGCAATAATAAAGTTGTTATTTATATTTCCTTATATCATAATAAATGTTTATTATTCATGCTAGAATTGTATTAACCGGAAACTCAGTACATGTGTGAATACATAGACAAAACAAAGTGTCCCTAGTATGCCTCTACTTGGCTAGCTCGTTAATCAAAGATGGTTATGTTTCCTGACCATCGACATGTGTTTTCATTTGATGAACGAGATCACATCATTACAGAATGATGTGATGGACAAGACACATCCGTTAGCTTAGCATAGTGATGGTTAAGTTTTATTGCTATTGCTTTCTTCATGACTTATACATGTTAATCTGACTATGAGATTATGCATCTCCCAAATACCGGAGGAACACCTTGTGTGCTATCAAATGTCACAACGTAACTGGGTGATTATAAAGATGCTCTACAGGTGTCTCCGAAGGTGTTTGTTGGGTTGGCATAGATCGAGATTAGGATTTGTCACTCTGTGTATCAGAGAGGTATCTCTGGGCCCTCTCGGTAATGCTCATCACTATAAGCCTTGCAAGCAATGTGATTAATGAGTTAGTTATGGGATGATGCATTACAGAACGAGTAAAGAGACTTTCCGGTAACGAGATTGAACTAGGTATGAAGATACCAATGATCGAATCTCGGGCAAGTAACATACTGATGACAAAGGGAACAACGTATGTTGTTATGCGGTTTGACCGATAAAGATGTTCGTAGAATATGCAGGAACCAATATGAGCATCCAGGTTCCGCTATTGGTTATTGATCGGAGATGTGTGTCGATCATGTCTACATAGTTCTCGAACCCGTAGGGTCCACACACTTAACGTTCGATGACGATTTGTATTATGAGTTAAGTGTTTTGGTGACCGAAGTTTTGTTCGGAGTCCCGGATGAGATCACGGACATGGCGAGGAGTATCGAAATGGTCGAGAGGTAAAGATTGAAATATTGTAAGGTTATATTCGGATACTGGAATGGTTTCAGGAAGTATCGGATAAGTTTCGGAGTACCGAGAGGTGACCGGAACCCCCCGGGGGACTATTGGGCCTTCATGGGCCGGACTTAGTGGAAGAGAGGAGGCAGCGGCCAGGTGGAGGCGCGCGCCCCCTAAAGCCCAAACCGAATTGGACTAGGGGTGGGGGCGCGCCCCCCCTTTCCTTCTTCTCCTGCACCTCTTTCCGCTTCTCCCCTTCTCCGGAAAGGAAGGGGGAATCCTAATAGGACTGGGAGTCCTAGTAGGACTCCCCCCTTGGCACGCCCTTTCTAGGCCGGCCGCCTCCTCCCTCCCTCCTTTATATACGGGGGCAGGGGGGCACCCCAAAGGTACAACATTATCTTAGCCGTGTGCGGTGGCCCCCTCCATCGTTTACTCCTCCGATAGTATCATCGTAGTGCTTAGACGAAGCCCTGCGTGGGTCACATCATCAACTCCGTCATCACGCCGTCGTGCTGACGAAACTCTCCCTCGACCCTCTACTGGATCAAGAGTTCTAGGGACGTCATCGAGCTGAATGTGTGCTGAACTCGGAGGTGTCGTACATTCGGTGCTAGATCGGTTGGATCGTGAAGACGTTCGACTACATCAACCGTGTTAACATAACGCTTCCGCTTTCGGCCTACGAGGGTACGTGGACACACTCTCCCCTTCTCGTTGCTATGCATATCCTAGATAGATCTTGCATGATCGTAGGAAATTTTTTGAAATTGCATGCTACGTTCCCCAACAGAAGTAGCTTCCGCATAAGATTTAGTTATTTTAAGTATAGGAATATCATCAGTATTTAAATTTCCAACACATTTGAAAAATTCCTGGATATGTTCTTTTCCCATAAGATTCCCTTGCCCCAAAACAAAGGTTTTAGCATCCAGATTGCCCGATCGTCCAATTTTAGGAGTCAGGCCATCATATGTTTCTGCCATACCAAAATCACTCATGATGACTGCTTCAAGTAAACAAGAGATCTGACAAGAAGAAGGTGAATGAAAAAGAGGGGCGAATAAAACGGAATTTTTTTGTGAAGTGGGGGAGAAGAAATGAGAGGCAAATGGAAAATAATGTAAATTGCAAGGAGATGAGATTTGTGATTAGGAACCTGATAATGTTGATGATGTCTCCCCGGCAACGGTGCTAGAAATCCTCTTGATCCTTTCTTGATGTATTGTATATGCATTAGTGTTTTCCCCAAGGAGTAAGGTACGATGCAGTACAACAAAGGTAGGTATTTCCCTCAGTCATGAAACCAAGGTTATCGAACCAGTAGGAGAACAAAATAACACTATGTAAACAGTACCTGCACACAAAGAACAAATACTTGCAACCCGACGCAAAAGAGGGGTTGTCAATCCCTCCCGGGTAGAAGATTGGTAAAGTGATAGATTGATAGATGCAAATAGAATAAAGGAAAATAAAATTCAGCGAGATATTTTTGGGTTTTTGATAATATAGATTTGAAATTAGAAGATGCAAATAAATAAAAATGCAAATAGCAAAATAGATCTGAAGATATACGATGAGAAAATAGACCCGGGGGCTGTAGATTTCACTAGTGGCTTCTCCCGAGAAACTAGCATACGGTGTGTAAACAAATTACTGTTGGGAAATTGATAAAACCTCAAATAATTATGACGATATCCAGGTGATACGTCTCCAACGTATCTTTAATTTTTGATTGTTCCATGCTATTATATTATCTGTTTTTGATGTTTTATATGCATTAATATGCCATTTTATATTATTTTTGGGACTAACCTATTAACTAGAGCCCAGTGCCAGTTCCAGTTTTTTCCTTGTTTTAGAGTTTCACAGAAAAGGAATACCAAATGGAGTCCAAATGGAATGAAACCTTTGCGATGATTTTTCTTGGACCAGAAGACAACCAGGAGACTTGGAGCGGAGGAGCCACGAGGCGGCCACAACACGGAGGGCGCGCCCCCACCCTTGTGCCCCCCGTGACTCCACCGACCTAATTCTTTCGCCTATATATTCCCAAATATCCCCAAACCACCAGAGGCATCCACGAAAACACTTTTCCACCGCGGCAACCTTCTTTACCCATGAGATCCCATCTAGGGACCTTTTCCGGCACCTACCGGACGGGGATTCGATCATGGAGGGCTTCTACATCAACTCTATTGCCCTTCCGATGAAGCGTGAGTAGTTTACCATAGACCTATGGGTCCATAGCTAGTAGTTAGATGGCTTCTTCTCTCTCTTTGATTCTCAATACCATGTTTAATACGTCTCCAACGTATCTATAATTTTTGATTATTCCATGCAGTTTTATTATCATTCTTGGATGTTTTACAATCATTTTATTGTCATTTTATATCATTTTTTGGTACTAACCTATTGACATAGTTCCTAGTGCCAGTTGTTGTTTTCTGCATGTTTTTTTACATCGAAGGAAATCAATACCAAACGGAGTCCAAACACAGCGAAACTTTTTGAGGATTTTTTTGGGCCAGAAGACATCCAGTGGGCAAGGGCTGCACCTGGGGGGTGCCTTGAGGAGGGCATCACCCACCAGGGCGTGCCTGGAGGCCCAGGCGCGCCCAGGTGGGTTGTGCCCACCTTGGGTGCCCCTTGAACCGCCTCTTTGCTCTATAAATACCCCAATATTCCAGAAACCCTAGGGGGTCGACAAAAATCAATTCCAGCCGCCGCAGAGTCCAGAACCACCAGATCCAATCTAGACACCATCACAGAGGGGTTCACCACTTCCATTGGCGCCTCTAGATGATGCATGAGTAGTTCTTTGTAAACCTACGGGTCCGTAGGTAGTAGCTAGATGGCTTCCTCTCTCTCTCTCTCTTGATTATCAATACAATGGTCTCTTGGAGATCCATATGATGTAAGCCTTTTTGCGGTGTGTTTGTTGGGATCTGATGAACTTTGAGTTTATGATCGGATCTATGTTTTTATCCATGAAAGGTATTTGAATCTTCTTTGATCTCTTATATGCATGATTGCTTATAGGCTCGTATTTCTTCTCCTATATTTGGGTTTTGTTTGTCCAACTTGATCTATTTATCTTGCAATGGGAAGATGTGCTCTGTGATGGGTTTGATCTTACGGTGCTTGATCCCAGTGACAGAAGGGGAAACGACACGTATGTATCGTTTCCATTAAGGATAACAAGATGGGGTATATTTCTACATAAATAGATCTTGTCTACATCATCTCATCGTTCTTATTGCATTACTCCATTTCTCCATCAACTTAATACACTAGATGCATGCTGCATAGCGGTCGATGTGTGGAGTAATAGTAGTAGATGCAGGCAGGAATCGGTCTACAAATCTTGGACGTGCTGCCTATATCATGATCATTGCCTGGATATCGTCATGATTGTTCGAAGTTCTATCAATTGCCCAACAGTAATTGTTTTCCGCCGTTTGCTATTTTTCTCGAGAGAAGCCACTAGTGAAACCTACGGCCCCCGGGTCTCTTCTCATCAAATTTTCCTTTGCGGTCTATTTTCCTTTGCATTTGTTTTTAGATCTATCCCACAAATAATTATAATTATTAGAGAGTAAAATATGGTTGTGGAAATCTCCATGTTACTAAGTTACCTCTCTTCATGTTGAGATTGCTTTTGTTTCTTTCTTCTTCTTTGCATATGCCAAGTTCTTATTGTCTTGATAATTTGTTCTCTTATGAAATACCTATGCATAGGAAGTATGTTAGAATTAAATGTGTTCGTCACATGTTTTATGATGCTCTCTCCGTGTTTCAATTACTATCTTCATGTGAGCATCATTGAAATATTATGCCTAGCTAGGGGCGTAAACCATAGCGCTCGTTGGGAGGCAACCCAACTTGTATCTTTTTGCTTTTTGGTTTTCTTGCTGTTTTAAATAAAACACCAAATTATACCTCTGGTTAGATGTGTTTTTGTAGTTTAAATTAGTGTTTGTGCCAAGCAAGGCCTTTGGGTTGATTTGGGTGAAAGTTGATTTGATCTTGCTGAAAAACAGAAACTTATGCACTCATGAAAATAATTTTCATAAATCACAGAAACGTGATTTTGAGTTGATTCTTTTTGCAGAAGATTAATATACAAATTTCTCAGGTTTTTCTAATTTCGAAAGATTTTGGGAGTTACAGAAGTATTCAAAATATCCAGATTGCTACAGACTGTTCTGTTTTTGACAGATTCTGTTTTCTTTGCGTTGTGTGCTTGTTTTGATGATTCTATGGTTTTCTTTGATGAGTTTTTTCCATAGAAAAGTTGGAATACAGTAGATATAATGCAAAAAACTATATATGAATAATTTTTCTACAGTACTTATAGTAGTGGTTTGTTTTCTTATACTAACGGATCTCACGAAGGTTTTGTTGGAGTTTTGTGTGATTGAAGTTTTCAAGTTTTGGGTGATCTTACGATGAATGAAGGAATAAGGATTAGCAAAAGGCTAAGCTTGGGGATGCCCGAGGCACCCCAAGATAATATTCAAAGAAGCAGCAAGCAACTAAGCTTGGGGATGCCCCCGAGTGGCATCCCCGCTTTCTTCTAACAACCATCGCTATTTTACTTGAAACTATATTTTTATTCGTCACATATTATGAGTTTTGCTTGGAGCGTCTTGTATGATATGTGTCTTTCCTTGATTTGCTTTGTGTTCTAAGTCTTGAATCCTTGCTGAACACACCTTTTTAAGAGAGCCAAAAATTGTGTTATGCTTGCTCCTATGCTTCACTTCAATTTTTAGAGCCATGGATTTGCTCTAGTGCTTCACTTATATCTTTTTCAGCACAGTGTGCTTTGTTATTTTTGAAGAAATGCTCTCATGCTTCACTTAGATTTATTTGGGAGTTCGTAAATTTTTCAAAAATTCTCTCTTGCTTCACTTAGATCATTTTGAGAGAAAGAAAAATTATGCTCATGTTCTTCACTTATATTTGTTCGAGCTTATCAAAAGCAACATATGGAAACAGTCCCAAAGTGATACATATCCAAGGAGGATATAATAAAAACATTCATGAAGATCATTGGACAAAATAAACTTGATTCTTAGTAACAGTTTCGAGATATGATGAGATGATATGTGAGTCATGTTGATGAGTAATTGTGCTTTAGTAAGAATATTGATGTTAAGGTTTGTGATTCCCTATGCAAGCACGAAAGTCAATAGTTATGCAATGAAATTTATATCCTACTTATGGTGCATTATTCGGTGTTACTTATGCTTAATGCTTGGGTACGAGATTTTTCGTTTCTTGGTTGGTCGCTTCTAATCTTTTTGCTAGCCTTCATTTTGCACTAAGTATGATCACTACTTGTGCATCCAAAACCCTTTAAACCAATTTTGCCTTATGAGTCCACTCTACCTACCGATATGCCGTATTTCCATGCCGTTCTAAGCAAATTTGCATTTGGCATCTGTAATTTTCAAAATAAATTTCTCTTTTGCGAGGCGGTGAGGGGTGACCAATATTTTCCTTGCTAGATGTGTTATTCGCACGATGAGTGTTTATTCACTTGTCATTGCACGGGAGTACGACAAAGGTATTAGGGATGCCCAGTCCCGAAATGAAAAATGAATTTACTTTATGTTGTCAAATAATAAATTCCTTCGAAAGTGTTTGTATGGAGGGCACCCGTGGATACGGTTAGCCATGGAAAGTGAAAGTAAAGGTGGAAAAAGGAATAAACTTTATTTTCTGTTTGAGAACCGCCTATGATGTATCTTGCATGGAAAGTGTTGGGATCTCTAAGTCATTTTCGTTGATGGGAGAAGTATGCCTCTCAAGATTAAGGACTCACTGGAAGATATCACAACACAACTCTAGACACAAATTAAAATAATACAAGCCTTAAATTACAAGCCAGGGGCCTTGAGGGCTCGAATACATCAGCTTGAATACAAACGAGTCAGCGGAAGCAACAATATCTGAGTACAGACATAAGTTAAACAAGTTTGCCTTATGAAGGCTAGCACAAAAGCAACATGATCGAAAAGGCAAGGCCTCCTGCCTGGGAGCCTCCTAACTACTACTGGTCGTCGGCGGCCTCCACGTAGTAGTAGGCACCCTCGGGGTAGTAGTAGTCGTCAGCGGTAGCGTCTGGATCCTGGGCTCCACCATCTGGTTGTGACAACCAGAAAGAAGAAAGAAGGGGGAAAGGGGTAGCAAATCAACCATGAGTACTCATCCAAAGTACTCGCAAGCAAGTATCTACACTACTTATGCGTTGGTATCAATGAAAGGGGTAGTATCTGTGGACTAACTGCAGCATGCTAGAATAAGAGGGGGAGAAACTGGTCCTATCGAAGACTAGCATCTTCTGGAAACCACCGTCTTGCAGCAAGAGGAGGGAGTAGAGTAGTATAACATAAGTCATATTTATGTTGTTGTATCAACGCTCCGAGATCCTTTCTCGACTCCCAAAGCAACATATCCAAATCATGCCTCAACATCCAGTTCTAGTTGTACCGATCGGGATACAACTCCGAGTGTCCGTTACCGTAGGACAGGCTATCGATAGATGTTTTCTTCCCTGTAGGGGTGCACCAACTTACCCACCACGCTCGATTAACTCCGGCCGGACACACTTTCCTGGGTCATGCCTGGCCTCGGCCAAACAATACGCCGCAACCCAACTTAGGCTTAAAAGAGAGGTCAGCACGCCGGACTAAACCTATGCCCCAGGGGTCATGGGCCATCACCCCGGGAACTCCTGCACGTTGCGAACGTGTCACGAACGGTTTTTCAATAAAATAATTATTGAGAAACCAATCCCTGTTATGGACCAGCGAGGAAGAATTCCTTCTCACTGATAGACAATACATTGGTCACAGAAGAAAAATACTAGGAGTACTAAATATAATACAAAGTTGAGCAGAGACTGCCCAACAATTTATTACATGCACGCCGATAAAACAACGCGGTGGATCGGGTGGCAAACTACTAACTCACGATAAAAAAAACGGTGGTGGAAATATCATCGCGAAGCGAGTGACATGATTCCAGAATACTACAACTCTTCGAGCGTCGGAGTGAGGCTCGAGAATACTTATTGCGGGTGGCGGAAGCGTAAACGATACAAGTGACCAATATCCGGGATCGCGCAGGACTGACTGGGACTCCTCTAGGCGTCGGACGCGCTATCAAACTCTTCATCCAAGAGATCGCCTTCGTCAACATCTGGCCAAATCAACAAGCCAGGTGAGTACTATGAAAGTACTCGCAAGACAGTTCGGACATAAGGTATAACAAATGCAAACATGAAGCACATGAATAAGTTAACCAGTGCGATCAGACACAGAGATAATAAATACTGGGTGCCAAGCGAGGGTCTGAATGACGCCTCGAGCGGAAACTGCAGAATAGTAATACTGGTGCCAAACGAGTGTCTGAAAGACTCCTCGAGAGGAAAATGCGGAATAATACAGGTGCCAAACGAGTGTCTGAAAGACTCCTCGAGAGGAAAATGCGGAATAAAAATACAGGTGCCAAACGAGTGTCTGAAAGACTCCTCGAGAGGAAAATGCGGAATAAAAATACAGGTGCCAAACGAGTGTCTGAAAGACTCCTCGAGAGGAAAATGCGGAATAATAATACCACAGTCGGGCGTCGGGGCGACACCACATAAAGGGCTTATAACAGAAAGTAAAGACAGTGCATGCCGCAGTCGGACGTCTGAGCGACATCACATAAAGGGCTTATATCGAAAGTGAGAAACGAGTACACGCCACAGTCGGACGTCCGCGTGACGTCACATAAAGGGCTTATGTCACAACTCATTAATACAATAGCTCGGAGACATAAATTATCACAAGCATGAGACACAAAATAAAGTTAGTCCATCAACTGGAATAACAATAAATCTGAGATTTTACCGCTTGAGCTTGTTCACCGGGGGCAAGATTTTCACACGGATAGATTTGGATGAAAAGTCTACATTACTGATCATGGATACGATGATTTGGAAAGAATTGACTCTGCAGAGTTTGTACTTAACCACAGCCAACGGATTTCAGTAGTCACGGGGACTAGTTCCGTCTACGGTGTTCTGGAAGGAACACGTCTAGCCAGTACACACCCAATTTAACCATCCGAAGCCAGGGATCACCCTCGGCAACATTCAGGAAAAACCCTGAGTCGGGGAGGCTACAACCTCGCGTAGCATGGGATCAAATTTCTATACGCGCGCTATAAGGGGGTGCCCCCCCTCTCGGTCCCAACCGGAAACACCCATGCCCCCTGACCGAATGACTGGCTTTAATCCTGGGCCAAGGTACCATCATCCCGGCCTCTCTGTTTGGTGTGTACACGGAAAGAGGTTACCAACTTACTAAACCGTATCCTGGCAATGAGACATGTGGCAGCACGGAAAGGGGAAGGGACGATAACACGGCTCCAACCATGTTAACGTCGGAAAAGTCGGATGACACAAGGCTGGCATGCTACAACAGTACCACCTTGCTGCCCTTCATGTCACCACATGATTAGGCCACCTCTCATCAGAGGTCATCGCAATTTTGGAACATGCGGGAAAAGATCGATAACGTGGCTCCAACCACGTTAACATCGAAGAGAGTCGGATGACGCAAGGCTGGCATGCTACAACAGTACCACCTTGCTGCCCTTCATGTCACTACATGATTAGGCCACCTCTCATCAGAGGTCATCGCAACTTCGGAACAACCGGGTCGTTGCCTTACAAGCAACGAGGTATTTATCGACACTCACATGCCACGCACAAACTTTCACATGAACATGCAAAACATCTGCCATATCAAATGTTCAAACATGCTTGCCTGGTTCGGAGAAGTCGGAGTCTAGCTCGGCGAAGTTCGCGGCTCCGTCCCCTCTCCCGGAACCTACAGCAATCACAAAACGGGGTACTAACGTGAAAACCAACACATGCACAGAAGCTTTGCCAAATATTTTTCAAATAAATCCCGTAAAAAACTAGACAAAATTTGGAGATTGACAGAAAAAGAATCACTCAGAAATACCTTTTCATTAAAAAGTTATAAAGGTTTCTGTCCAGGGACTTATCTGTAAAGAAACAGAAAAGTTCCAGGGTTTTAACTGAGAAAACAGAAAACGCTTCGGCTGGGAATGCGCAAGCGCAAAGAGAAAACGTATTTTGCCCGAAGGCGCCAACAGAAAACGGTTCGGGGAAATAAAACAGAGGCTGACACGCGGGGCCCGCATGTCAGGTTTGAAAGCTCGCCGGCGCCCGAAGACGGCGATGGACGCCGGCGTCGAACCACGGCGAGTTAGGAGAAACGGAGGGTACCAAGAGCTTCAGTGTCTTCTTCCGCGTCGGTGGGTGGTGGACTCGTCCAACGGGGAGCACCACGTCGACGGCGACACTATCTCCGGCGGACGGCGGTTCGGGTGAGGTTGGGGAACTCCGGTGGAGGGCTGCAAAGTACGAATTGAGGCGCGGGTCAGAACGGGTGATGCAAGGAGAAGCTACTGGCAAGACAATGGGGGCTGCGGAGCACACACGGGGGCGAATCGGGCTGGATCCCGTGGCGGATCGCGGCGGCCGGAGTCGAGGAAGGAGACCCCCTCGCGGCTCTTCCAGTGGCTGGGCGTGCTCTAGGGGAAGTGTAGGGCTGGTGGGTGCTCGAGTTGAAGCTCGGGGCCCCTATTTATAGGCAGATCGACGGGGTGGCCGTGAACGGAGAATCTCCGGCGAGCGATTACGGCGGAGCAGTGGGTTGGCAGGGGGTTTGAGCGGTCGAGCAGCATCAGTGGATGTTACGGGACTCGTTTTGCAGCTAAACGGAGCTGGCCCTGGCGTAATGGCGTCTGCCCACGGTGAGGTGACCGCACGGGCTCAACGGCGGCAGAGAGCGCGCTCCGCGCCCTGGGGTTCACGACGAGAGCGGCAGCGCATTCGGGGGAGTGGACGGCCACGCGGCGGGCTCCGGTGGTTTGGGAGGCGCTGGGTGGAGTCGGCGGCGCCGTGTCTCCCGCTGGCGTCCGCAAAGCCGCCGCCGGCGTCGGTCACGGGGCGGCGCACCTTCTGCTGCTCGTCGCCGACGCCCGCAAGATGCCAGGCTCTCGTGCGGTGCAGGAACAAGAGGGCGAGGACGAGGAGCAAGGCAACGCGATGGCACTAGCGAGATCGACGCCCGTTTCTGAAGAAAACGACAGCAGCCACTGCAGTGTTGTCTGAACTTAACTGAAACTTGACATGACCATGCACTGCAGGTGTTCGACAGTGAGTTTTAGTAAAGAGATAAATTTTTCTGGAGCTGTAACTTGGTGAGATGATCACTCAAAGCACCCAGGGGCTGCATGAATTTACTTGGAATTTTTGGAGAAAGTTTTGAATGAATTTCACCAAATTTGCCAAATCTGGTCCAAACTTGCAGCTGATGTAGTTTGAAAATTTTGAACTGGAGACCAGTGGATCTTCATGGTTCTAGGTTGAGGGTTCAAAGGACTAGGAGGGGAAAGAAGTTTGGTGGTAAAAGTCCAAACAGAAAATGGAGTTCCTTTGTAAATCTCCAAGTGCTATAAGAGAAGACAGAAATTTATTTGAATAGAATTTGAATGGGAATGATCACATGAGGAGGTTCAACTTGCTGGATTTGATGCAAATCATGATCCAGAGGTGAGGGAAAGGTTAGGAGAGAGGATTTGCACTTATGCCATGGCAAGAAGGAATAGTTGAAAGTGGCAAAGGACTTTCCAAAAGCCATAGTGCATTCTCAAAAATATTTCAAAGGTTATTTTCTCAGATGAAAAACATTTTGTCTTGAGCCCAAATGAAGAGCAAGAACTCCCAAGACCAAAGGAAGATCTTGGGTGGATCCAAACAAAACTTTTGCCATAAAGAAAAAAAAATATTTGAGAGTGAGAGTTCTCTTGAAGAATTTTTTTTTAAATCACTCCCTTCAAGTCAAATAAAATCTTTTGAAAAATCCAAATAAAAACTTGGGTGTCACAACACCTACCCCCTTAGGAAAAATCTCGTCCTCGAGATTTCTGCTGATCCTCAAATAGATATGGATACTCTGCTCGGAGGAAATCTTCCCTTTCCCATGTGGCTTCATCCTCAGTGTGGTTGCTCCACTGGACCCTGAAAAATTTTGTCGTTTGGTGACGGGTCCTCCGTTCAGACTCTTCTAAAATCTTTACTGGCCTTTCTCTGTAAGTGAGATCTGGTTGCATATCAATGTCCTCATGAGGTACATGTTTCTCCGGGTTACTCACACATTTCCTCAACTGCGAGACGTGGAATACGTCATGGACGTCTGACAGCTCCTTGGGTAGGTCTAGCTGGTAGGCTACCGTGCCTCTTCGTGCCTTCACACAAAATGGTCCAATAAATCTTGGGGCTAGCTTCCCCTTAATTTTGAACCGTTGCAGACCCCTCATAGGAGATACTCGGAGGTATACGGAATCACCAGGTTCAAAGCTGACCTCACGATGCTTCTGATCATAGTAGCTCTTTTGTCGGCTCTGTGCTGTCTTGAGTCTGTCCCTGATTTGTTTAACTTTTTCCTCGGCCTCCTTAAGCATATCTGGGCCGAAGATACGGCTGTCACCTGTTTCTGACCAATTCAATGGGGTACGACACCTCCGTCCGTACAATGCTTCAAAGGGTGCCATTTGCAAACTAGTTTGGTAACTGTTGTTGTACGCAAATTCGGCATACGGTAAACTCTCTTCCCAACTGGATCCATAGGTGAGCACACAGGCTCTTAGCATATCCTCTAGGATTTGGTTTACACGCTCTGTTTGTCCATCTGTCTGAGGGTGGTATGCTGTACTGAAAGCTAGTTGCGTGCCCAGAGCTTGTTGTAGGTGATCCCAAAATTTGGAGACGAATTGGGTGCCTCGGTCTGATATTATAGTCTTTGGGACTCCGTGCAAGCAAACTATACGGGAGAGATAGAGTTTTGCCAGTCTTTGTGTGGAGTAGGTAGTCTTCACGGGAATGAAGTGAGCAACCTTGGTTAGTCGGTCTGTGATGACCCAGATGGCGTCATTTCCACGCTGTGATCGGGGTAATCCGACAATGAAGTCCATTCCGATTTCATCCCATTTCCACTCCGGTATCCTGTTAGGCTGGAGTAGCCCTGCTGGCTTTTGGTGCTCGGCCTTGTGCGCTGACATGAATCGCAACAAGCAACGAATGTGGCTATATCTCTTTTCATACCGTGCCACCAAAATCTTTCCTGAATGTCCTGGTACATTTTGGTTCCTCCAGGATGTATCGAGTATGGAGCGGTGTGGCTCTCCGTCAAGATCTGTTGCTTGAGTTCCTCAATGTTAGGTACGCAAAGTCTGTCCCGGTACCATAATGTTCCTTCACTGTCCGTGACGAATTCTGAAGTCTTACTACGGTTCATTTTCTTCTTTATGCCTTCGATACTGGGATGTCCCTGTTGAGACTTCTTGATTTGTTCCACTAGGGTGGGTTGTATCTCCAGGTTCGATATGGTGCCCTCAGAGACTAACATCATGTTGAGCCGAGTGAACTCTCGCTGAAACTCAGGCCTCAAGTTTTGCTGACCATCACTGTCCGGGCTGGGGTTTCGGCTAAGGGCATCGGCCACTACATTTGCTTTTCCTGGGTGGTAGTGGATGCCGACGTCATAGTCTTTGACCAGTTCCAACCAGCGTCGTTGGCGTAAATTCAGCTCTGGCTGTGTGAAGATATATTTGAGGCTCTTATGGTCTGTATATATTTCACAGCGATTTCCCAACAGAAAGTGCCTCCACTCCTTGAGTGCATGTATAACTGCTGCTAGTTCCAAGTCATGTGTTGGGTAATTTTCCTCATGTTTTCGCAGCTGTCTGTAGGCATATGCGACAACTTTGCCATCCTGCATTAGCACACATCCGAGACCTTTTCGGGACGCGTCACAATACACCTCAAAGCTCTTGTGTATGTCTGGTACGGTTAAGACTGGTGCGGTTGTTAGCCTCTTCTTGAGTTCTTGGAAGCTCTGCTCACATGCTTCCGTCCATACGAATTTCTTGTCCTTCTTGAGTAACTGTGTTATAGGTTTTGCCACAGTGGAGAATCCTTCAATAAACCTCCTGTAATACCCGGCCATCCCTAGGAAACTCCGCACATCTGTAACATTCGCGGGTGGCTTCTAGTCTAGTATGGCCTTGACTTTTTCTGGGTCTACGGCCACGCCTTCTTGGTTCAAAATATGGCCCAAGAAACCAACTTGTCTTAGCCAAAATTCGCATTTGCTAAACTTGGCGTACAACTGATGCTTCCTCAATTCTCCCAAAACCATTCTGAGGTGCTCAGCATGTTCTTCTGGTGTCCTTGAGTAAACCAGAATGTCGTCAATGAATACCACCACAAATTTTTCCATGAATTTCATGAATACTTTGTTCATGAGGTGGACGAAATATGCGGGGGCGTTTGTTAGTCCAAACGGCATCACCGTAAACTCGTATAACCCATATCTGGAAGTGAATGCTGTCTTGGGGATATCCTCTGTTCGTACCTTCAGTTGATGGTATCCTGATCTCAAATCAATCTTTGAAAATACTTTAGCTTGTGCGAGCTGGTCAAACAAATCATTTATCCGTGGCATCGGGTATTTGTTTTTGATGGTGACCATATTGAGGGCTCGATAGTCTATGCATAGTCTCAGTGTCCCATCCTTCTTCTTGGCGAACAATACGGGCGAACCCCATGGTGAGGAGCTGGCTCGTATAAACCCCTTGTCCAGTAATTCCTTTATCTGCTTCTTCAACTCCACCAATTCGGAGGGTGCCATTCTATACGGCTTCTTATAAATGGGAGCGGTGCCAGGTGCTAATTCAATGCTGAATTCGATCTCTCGGTCTGGTGGCATACCTGGTAGTTCTTCCGGGAACACATCAGGGAACTCGCATACCACTGGCACTTTTCTTAATTCTGCGATGTCCATCTTGTTCAGTTTTGGTTTCTGTGATCGTGGCCTTTCTTGAGCGGAAACTCTTATTGTCTTGCCGTGATGGTGAGTGAGAATCACTGTCCGATTGAAACAGTCGATGAATCCTTTGTTGGTGGTTAACCAGTCCATTCCTAAAATGACATCCAGTCCTTTACTTTACAACACGATGAGATTCGCGTGGAATGGTAGTCCTTCGAACTCAATGACCACTCCCTGGCAGTAACCCTGAGCAATTTGCTTATTTCCGGGGGACTTGATGATCATAGATCTTTCCAAGGGGAGTATCGGAAAACCATGTTGCGAAACAAAACTCTTCGAAACGAACGAATGGGAAGCTCCAGAATCAAACAAAACCGTGGCAGGTACTGTGTTGACAGGGAACGTACCGAGCACGATGTCTGGGGCATTCTGCGATTCTTCCCTGGTCACATGGTTCAAGTGACCCTTCCTGTGGTTGTTGCTGGGATTGAAGTTGTTGTGCTTGGGGGCTGGATTGTTTCCACCATTGTTCGGCTTGGGTGCCGAGTCTCTTGGCTTCGGGCACTGTTTAGCATAATGCCCTTGTTGACCACAAGCATGCCTCAGTTGCTGCGGGCAAGAGTCGTCTTGTCCCTCTTCCGCTTGCGGATATCTTCCAGACTACGACGCTCATTCTCCAGGGTGATGGCCTTGTCCACCAGCGTCTTAAAATCCGGAAAGGTGTGTACAATCAGTTGGCATCTTAATGCTGGTGCCAGGCCGTCCAGGAATTTTTCCATCTTCTTGTTTTCTGTCATGTGCTCGTCGTAGGCATAACGAGACAGTTGGGTAAACTGGCCGTTGTATTCTGTGACGGTCATGCCTCTTTGCTTCAGGTCATCAAACTCTCTCTTCTTGATCTTTAGGATGCTCCTGGGAATGTGTGCCCCACGGAAGCCTTCCTTGAATTCTTCCCAGGTGATGTTGTGTTCCCTGGGGTGCATGTGTAGGAAGTTTTCCCACCATGCTGCGGCTGCTCCAGTAAGGTAGTGTGGTGCATAAAGCACCTTCTCATGATCTGAGCATTGAGCGATAATCAGTTTCCTTTCAATCTCGCGAAGCCAATCATCGGCTTCCAGTGGCCTGTCGGTGTGAGCAAAAGTTGAGGGGCGAGTCTTCTGTAACTCAGATAACTTGGAATGTGGTTGATAGGGTTCACGGTGGTTTCCCATATTGATGACATGGTTCATCATCTCCTGGTGCTGTTGCTGGCTTTGCTCGAAGAGACGGCATACTTGAGATAGTGCCGCTTCGCTGTCCTGTTGGCTGGACTGACCCTGAGTGAAATTGTTGCTGGTCTGTGTTCCGTAAACCTCTTCTGGCTGATTGGGCATAGAGCGAGTCCAAGGGCGAGACATTTTTTCCGTCTGGGGTATCATTTGCAAAACCCATGAGAAAAAAAAACTGCGTAGCGCAGGAAAACTCTTACAAAGGCAAAAATCAAAAAGGCTTCAAGGTTTTCAAAGAAACACAAATAATTTTCACGGAGAAGAAGTGCTTAACACAAATCTTAGATGCGAAAGCAAACACAAGATACAGCACTCAGGTTGTGCGTACACACTCCTGACATGTTATTAAAAACTAGCGTACTACTCCGGAAGGCAGCAAACACACCAACACAACTAGCGTACAGATAAGAACAACACATCATACAAGCAGGCATAACACGCGGCTACTCGGTGCTCTCAGTCGGAGATGGTGAAGATCTCCTTCCCCTTGCCGATGGCAAGGCTCAGCGGTCCAGGAGAATCAACCTCCTCCTCTCTAGCTGGTTCCTGGTGTGCGCCGCTGCGCTGCGGTGATGGTGCGGGGGTGACTGGCGGTAGAGCGCGTGTGGCAGGCGGTGCGGCTCTGACTGGAGTAGGAGCGATGACTCGGTCGAACCCCTTAGTGGTAGGCAGACGGCGAGCAGTGGCCAAAACGGCCGGTGCATACGAGGCTGAAGACGAGACGAATGTCAGAGGCGGCGCCGTGTGGAGAAGCTCCTTCCTGCTGGCAGGACCGCCCCGGACTAAGTCCATGCGGGCAGCCACAAGATCATCTACGAGGTTGTCGAAAGACTCCTCCAGAGCCTTGAGATACTCCACAACCATCTCAATGGCTTCATCTCGCTCTCCCCGATGGCAGGCGAACGCATAGTGGCTGGTGTAAGGCACATGGCACGGGAGGTAGCGGTAGCGACGAGTCTTCATCGTAGGAAGGATGTCCCGAAGGCGAGCTATCGCCTCACGGGCAGCCATCTGCATGGCATGCCTCTCCGTAGGCATGGCCCTTCCCGTAAAACGGAAATGGCGAGCAGCAGATCGTCCTCCCCTGAATTGCACCACAGCCTGGTGCATAGACACGTCGTCACTGAGCTTGTGCTGATAGAGGGTGAACTCCGGGCGAGCTGCTGGCCCGATCGCGAGCTTGGTGATGGAGACGAGGAGCTTGACAAACCCCTCGGGCACGTTGGTGAACACTCGATTCTCACAGCTGCTGCCAGCCATCTACAAAAGTAGGCGAAAAATCTGAGTAGTCATGTCATAAATTTTATGATGACCAACAGAAAATAGCTACAATTGCAAAATGCTGAAGAAGCACTAAAGACGCTAATAACCGATTAGCGATCGCACCTAGTGGCTTCCTATAGTCAGCCTGGCTCTGATACCAAGCTTGTCACGACCGGTTTTTCAATAAAATAATTATTGAGAAACCAATCCCTGTTACGGACCAGCGAGGAAGAATTCCTTCTCACTGATAGACAATACATTGGTCACAGAAGAAAAATACTAGGAGTACTAAATATAATACAAAGTTGAGCAGAGACTGCCCAACAATTTATTACATGCACGCCGATAAAACAACGCGGCGGATCGGGTGGCAAACTACTAACTCACGATAAAAAAAACGGTGGTGGAAATATCATCGCGAAGCGAGTGACATGATTCCAGAATACTACAACTCTTCGAGCGTCGGAGTGAGGCTCGAGAATACTTATTGCGGGTGGCGGAAGCGTAAACGATACAAGTGACCAATATCCGGGATCGCGCAGGACTGACTGGGACTCCTCTAGGCGTCGGACGCGCTATCAAACTCTTCATCCAAGAGATCGCCTTCGTCAACATCTGGCCAAATCAACAAGCCAGGTGAGTACTATGAAAGTACTCGCAAGACAGTTCGGACATAAGGTATAACAAATGCAAACATGAAGCACATGAATAAGTTAACCAGTGCGATCAGACACAGAGATAATAAATACTGGGTGCCAAGCGAGGGTCTGAATGACGCCTCGAGCGGAAACTGCAGAATAGTAATACTGGTGCCAAACGAGTGTCTGAAAGACTCCTCGAGAGGAAAATGCGGAATAATACAGGTGCCAAACGAGTGTCTGAAAGACTCCTCGAGAGGAAAATGCGGAATAAAAATACAGGTGCCAAACGAGTGTCTGAAAGACTCCTCGAGAGGAAAATGCGGAATAAAAATACAGGTGCCAAACGAGTGTCTGAAAGACTCCTCGAGAGGAAAATGCGGAATAATAATACCACAGTCGGGCGTCGGGGCGACACCACATAAAGGGCTTATAACAGAAAGTAAAGACAGTGCATGCCGCAGTCGGACGTCTGAGCGACATCACATAAAGGGCTTATATCGAAAGTGAGAAACGAGTACACGCCACAGTCGGACGTCCGCGTGACGTCACATAAAGGGCTTATGTCACAACTCATTAATACAATAGCTCGGAGACATAAATTATCACAAGCATGAGACACAAAATAAAGTTAGTCCATCAACTGGAATAACAATAAATCTGAGATTTTACCGCTTGAGCTTGTTCACCGGGGGCAAGATTTTCACACGGATAGATTTGGATGAAAAGTCTACATTACTGATCATGGATACGATGATTTGGAAAGAATTGACTCTGCAGAGTTTGTACTTAACCACAGCCAACGGATTTCAGTAGTCACGGGGACTAGTTCCGTCTACGGTGTTCTGGAAGGAACACGTCTAGCCAGTACACACCCAATTTAACCATCCGAAGCCAGGGATCACCCTCGGCAACATTCAGGAAAAACCCTGAGTCGGGGAGGCTACAACCTCGCGTAGCATGGGATCAAATTTCTATACGCGCGCTATAAGGGGGTGCCCCCCCTCTCGGTCCCAACCGGAAACACCCATGCCCCCTGACCGAATGACTGGCTTTAATCCTGGGCCAAGGTACCATCATCCCGGCCTCTCTGTTTGGTGTGTACACGGAAAGAGGTTACCAACTTACTAAACCGTATCCTTGCAATGAGACATGTGGCAGCACGGAAAGGGGAAGGGACGATAACACGGCTCCAACCATGTTAACGTCGGAAAAGTCGGATGACACAAGGCTGGCATGCTACAACAGTACCACCTTGCTGCCCTTCATGTCACCACATGATTAGGCCACCTCTCATCAGAGGTCATCGCAATTTTGGAACATGCGGGAAAAGATCGATAACGTGGCTCCAACCACGTTAACATCGAAGAGAGTCGGATGACGCAAGGCTGGCATGCTACAACAGTACCACCTTGCTGCCCTTCATGTCACTACATGATTAGGCCACCTCTCATCAGAGGTCATCGCAACTTCGGAACAACCGGGTCGTTGCCTTACAAGCAACGAGGTATTTATCGACACTCACATGCCACGCACAAACTTTCACATGAACATGCAAAACATCTGCCATATCAAATGTTCAAACATGCGTGCCTGGTTCGGAGAAGTCGAAGTCTAGCTCGGCGAAGTTCGCGGCTTCGTCCCCTCTCCCGGAACCTACGGCAATCACGAAACGGGGTACTAACGTGAAAACCAACACATGCACAGAAACTTTGCCAAATATTTTTCAAATAAATCCCATAAAAAACTAGACAAAATTTGGAGATTGACAGAAAAAGAATCACTCAGAAATACCTTTTCATTAAAAAGTTATAAAGGTTTCTGTCCAGGGACTTATCTGTAAAGAAACAAAAAAGTTCCAGGGTTTTAACTGAGAAAACAGAAAACGCTTCGGCTGGGAATGCGCAAGCGCAAAGAGAAAACGTATTTTGCCCGAAGGCGCCAACAGAAAACGGTTCGGGGAAATAAAACAGAGGCTGACACGCGGGGCCCGCATGTCAGGTTTGAAAGCTCGCCGGCGCCCGAAGACGGCGATGGACGCCGGCGTCGAACCACGGCGAGTTAGGAGAAACGGAGGGTACCAAGAGCTTCAGTGTCTTCTTCCGCGTCGGTGGGTGGTGGACTCGTCCAACGGGGAGCACCACGTCGACGGCGACACTATCTCCGGCGGACGGCGGTTCGGGTGAGGTTGGGGAACTCCGGTGGAGGGCTGCAAAGTACGAATTGAGGCGCGGGTCAGAACGGGTGATGCAAGGAGAAGCTACTGGCAAGACAATGGGGGCTGCGGAGCACACACGGGGGCGAATCGGGCTGGATCCCGTGGCGGATCGCGGCGGCCGGAGTCGAGGAAGGAGACCCCCTCGCGGCTCTTCCAGTGGCTAGGCGTGCTCTAGGGGAAGTGTAGGGCTGGTGGGTGCTCGAGTTGAAGCTCGGGGCCCCTATTTATAGGCAGATCGACGGGGTGGCCGTGAACGGAGAATCTCCGGCGAGCGATTACGGCGGAGCAGTGGGTTGGCAGGGGGTTTGAGCGGTCGAGCAGCATCAGTGGATGTTACGGGACTCGTTTTGCAGCTAAACGGAGCTGGCCCTGGCGTAATGGCGTCTGCCCACGGTGAGGTGACCGCACGGGCTCAACGGCGGCAGAGAGCGCGCTCCGCGCCCTGGGGTTCACGACGAGAGCGGCAGCGCATTCGGGGGAGTGGACGGCCACGCGGCGGGCTCCGGTGGTTTGGGCGGCGCTGGGTGGAGTCGGCGGCGCCGTGTCTCCCGCTGGCGTCCGCAAAGCCGCCGCCGGCGTCGGTCACGGGGCGGCGCACCTTCTGCTGCTCGTCGCCGACGCCCGCAAGATGCCAGGCACTCGTGCGGTGCAGGAACAAGAGGGCGAGGACGAGGAGCAAGGCGACGCGATGGCACTAGCGAGATCGACGCCCGTTTCTGAAGAAAACGACAGCAGCCACTGCAGTGTTGTTAGTGCTATCAAGCTAGAGGCCCCTCAGATCAAATATCCAAATCGTAGTGGATTAGGAGCGCGCAGTAACAAGCAGAGACTCATGAAAGATGTGACCCCGTCACCCCGTCTCGAGGACTTGCGGCAAGGGCTAAGAATGCCCGGCCATGCCTCGTAATTATCTCGCGGGCACCCTCCAGGTCAACCCGACTCCACATCACTTGCAATTAAGCTCGCGCGGATACCCCTCAGGGCCGACCCGTCTTTAGTAACATGGTTCAGTGTACAGTCATAGTAACCATAGTAACTGTGTGTCTAACGCCAAGGGGAACCCTGAGGAACCACCCTCGATGGATTCCACTCGATGTAATCATCAAGGTCAACGTAAGAGTAACCACCCTCGAGGTTCACACTTGAGGGGTTGCACGATAGAGTCGTATCGGAAGTAGTTAAGGTGGAATCACCTTCGATGACCACGACCGAATAGCTACACTACAGGGTTAACGTTAGGAGTGCTGATGAGGTCTCACCCTCGGCACTCGATAGTAACCCAGTAGTGTCGAGCAACTAAGGGGAAAGTGATGTGCGGTGCCAGGGCCTGGTCTTCGATCCCGTTGATCGGGTCTTTGATGATGAAGCAGGGGCAACAATTTTTCTGGGGGTCACTGATGGATCACTAACCAACCTATACTAAGCAGTTTAGGATAAGCCGGTAAGGTACAACAACAGATACAAAAGCAGGCTATGCATCAGAATAGGAGCAAACAATTACAGTAGCAAAATCTAATGCAAGCATGAGAGAATGGAATGGGCGATATCGGGATGATCAAAGGGGGGGCCTGCCTGGAAGCTCTGTTGCAAAGGAAGAAGAGTCGTCGGTGACGTAGTCGATCACAGGGGCAACATCGGTCTAGGGGTCTACCAAAGAGAAGAGGGGGAGAAACAATAAATATAAAGCAAACAAAGCATCATAAAGCATGACTGAAGGAAATATGCCCTAGAGGCAATAATAAAGTATTATTTATTTCCTTGTATCATGATAAATGTTTATTATTCATGCTAGAATTGTATTAACCGGAAACATAATACATGTGTGAATATATAGACAAACAGAGTGTCACTAGTATGCCTCTACTTGACTAGCTCGTTAATCAAAGATGGTTATGTTTCCTAGCCATAGACATAAGTTGTCATTTGATTAACGAGATCACCTCATTAGGAGAATGACGTGATTGACTTGACCCATTCCGTTAGCTTAGCACTCGATCGTTTAGTATGTTGCTATTGCTTTCTTCATGACTTATACATGTTCCTATGACTATGAGATTATGCAACTCCCGTTTACCGGAGGAACACTGTGTGTGCTACCAAACGTCACAACGTAACTGGGTGATTATAAAGGTGCTCTACAGGTGTCTCCAAAGGTACTTGTTGGGTTGGCGTATTTCAAGATTAGGATTTGTCACTCCGATTGTCGGAGAGGTATCTCTGGGCCCACTCGGTAATGCACATCACTATAAGCCTTGCAAGCATTGTGACTAATGAGTTAGTTGCGGGATGATGTATTACAGAACGAGTAAAGAGACTTGCCGGTAACGAGATTGAACTAGGTATCGAGATACCGACGATCGAATCTCGGGCAAGTAACATACCGATGACAAAGGGAACAACGTACGTTGTTATGCGGTCTGACCGATAAAGATCTTCGTAGAATATGTGGGAGCCAATATGGGCATCCAGGTCCCGCTATTGGTTATTGACCGGAGAGGTGTCTCGGTCATGTCTACATAGTTCTCGAACCCGTAGGGTCCGCACGCTTAACGTTATGATGACAGTTTTATTGAGATTTGATGTACCGAAGGAGTTCGGAGTCCCGGATGAGATCAGGGATATGACGAGGAGTCTCGAAATGGTCGAGACGTAAAGATCGATATATTGGACGACTATATTCGGACTTCGGAAAGGTTCCGAGTGATTCGGGTATTTTTCGGAGTACCGGAGAGTTACGGTAATACGTATTGGGCCTTATTGGGCCATACGGGAAAGAAGAAAAAGGGCCTCAAGGGTGGCCGCACCCCTCCCCTTGGTCTGGTCCGAATTGGACTAGGGAAGGGGGGCACCCCCTTCCTTCCTTCTCTTTTTCCCTTCCTCTTTTCCTATTCCATATGGGAGGTGGAATCCTACTAGGACTAGGGAGTCCTAGTAGGACTCCACACTTGGTGCGCCCCCTCCTAGGGCCGGCCTCCTCCTCCCTTGCTCCTTTATATACGGGGGTAGGGGGGCACCCCAGAGACACAACAATTGATCCTTGTGATCTCTTAGCCGTGTGCGGTGCCCCCCTCCACCAAATTACACCTCGATAATACCGTTGCGGAGCTTAGGCGAAGCCCTACGTCGGTGGAACATCATCATCGTCACCACGCCGTCGTGCTGATGAAACTCTCCCTCAACACTCGGCTGGATCGGAGTTCGAGGGACGTCATCGAGCTGAACGTGTGTAGAACTCGGAGGTGTCGTGCGTTCGGTACTTGATCGGTCGGATCGTGAAGACGTACGACTACATCAACCGCGCTGTGATAACGCTTCCGCTGTCGGTCTACGAGGGTACGTGGACAACACTCTCCCCTCTTGTTGCTATGCATCACCATGATCTTGCGTGTGCGTAGGATTTTTTTTTTGAAAAATTACTACGTTCCCCAACAGTGGCATCCGAGCCTGGTTTTATGCGTTGATGCTATGCACGAGTAGAACAAAAGTGAGTTGTGGGCGATATAAGTCATACTGCTTACCAGCATGTCATACTTTGGTTCAGCGGTATTGTGAGATGAAGCGGCCCGGACCGACATTACGCGTACGCTTACGCGAGACTGGTTTCACCGTTCGGAGCACTCGTTGCTTAAAGGTGACTGGCGGGTGTCTGTCTCTCTCACTTTAGTTGAACAGAGTGTGGCTACGCCTGGTCCTTGCGAGGGTTAGAACAACACCAACTTGACAAACTATCGTTGTGGTTTTGATGCATAGGTAAGAACGGTTCTTGCTAAGCCCGTAGCAGCCACGTAAAACTTGCAACAACAAAGTAGAGGACGTCTAACTTGTTTTTGCAGGGCATGTTGTGATGTGATATGGTCAAGACATGATGTGATATAATTTGTTGTATGAGATGATCATGTTTTGTAACCGAGTTATCGGCAACTGGCAGGAGCCATATGGTTGTCGCTTTATTGTATGAGATGCAATCGCCATGTAATAGTTTTACTTTATCACTAAGCGGTAGCGATAGTCGTAAAAGCAATAAGTTGGCGAGACGACAACGATACTACGATGGAGATCAAGGTGTCGTGCCGGTGACGATGGTGATCATGACGGTGCTTCGGAGATGGAGATCACGAGCACGGTGCTTCGGAAATGGAGATCACAAGCACAAGATGATGATGGCCATATCATATCACTTATATTGATTGCATGTGATGTTAATCCTTTATGCATCTTATCTTGCTTTGATTGACGGTAGCAATATAAGATGATCTCTCACTAAAATTTCAAGATAAAAGGGTTCTCCCTGAGTATGCACCGTTGCGAAAGTTCTTCGTGCTGAGACACCACGTGATGATCGGTTGTGATAAGCTCTACGTTCAAATACAACGGGTGCAAAAGAGTTGCACACGCGGAATACTCAGGTTAAACTTGACGAGCCTAGCATATAACAGATATGGCCTCGGAGCACAGAGACCGAAAGGTCGAGCGTGAATCATATAGTAGATATGATCAACATAATGATGTTCACCATTGAAACTACTTCATCTCACGTGATGATCGGACATGGTTTAGTTGATTTGGATCACGTAATCACTTAGATGATTAGAGGGATATCTATCTAAGTGGGAGTTCTTAAGTAATATGATTAATTGAACTTAAATTTATCATGAACTTAGTCCTGATAGTTTTTTGCAAATTATGTTGTAGATCAATAGCTCGCGTTGTTGCTTCCCTGTGTTTATTTTTGATATGTTCCTAGAGAAAATTATGTTGAAAAATGTTAGTAGCAAAGATGCGGATTGGATCCGTGATCTGAGGATTATCCTCATTGCTGCACAGAAAAATTATGCCCTTGATGCACCGCTAGGTGACAGACCTATTGCAAGAGTGATGCAGACGTTATGAACGTTTGGCTAGCTCAATATGATGACTACTTGATAGTTTAGTGCACCATGCTTAACGGCTTAGAATCGGGACTTCAAAGACGTTTTGAACGTCATGGACCATATAAGATGTTCCAGGAGTTGAAGTTAATATTTCAAGCAAATACCCGAGTTGAGAGATATGAAGTCTCCAACAAGTTCTATGGCTAAAAGATGGAGGAGAATCGCTCAACTAGTGAGCATGTGCTCAAATTGTCTGGGTACTACAATCGCTTGAATCAAGTGGGAGTTAATCTTCCAGATAAAATAGTGATTGACAGAATTCTCTAGTCACCATCACCAAGTTAGTAGAACTTCGTGATGAACTATAATATGCAAGGGATGACGAAAGTAATTCCCGAGCTCTTCGTGATGCTGAGATCGACGAAGGTAGAAATCAAGAAAAACATCAAGTGTTGATGGTTGACGAGACCACTAGTTTCAAGAAAAGGGCAAATGGAAGGAGGGGAACTTTAAAAAGAACGGCAAGCAAGTTGCTACTCAAGTGAAGAAGCCCAAGTCTGTACCTAAGCCTGAGACTAAGTGCTTCTACTGCAAAGGAACTGGTCACTGGAGGCGGAACTGCCCCAAGTATTTGGTAGATAAGAAGGATGGCAAAGTGAACAAAGGTATATTGGATATACATGTTATTGATGTGTACTTACTAGTGTTTATAGCAACCCCTCAGTATTTGATACTGGTTCAGTTGCTAAAGAGTAGTAACTCGAAAACGGGAGTTGCAGAATAAACAGAGACTAGTAAAAGGCGAGGTGACGATGTGTGTTGGAAGTAGTTCCAAGATTGATATGATCATCATCGCACACTCCCTATACTTTCGGGATTAGTATTGAATCTAAATAAGTGTTATTTGGTGTTTGCGTTGAGCATGAATATGATTTGATCATGTTTATTGCAATACGGTTATTCATTTAAGTTAGAGAACAATTGTTGTTCTGTTTACGTGAATAAAAACCTTTTATGGTCATACACACCAACGAAAATGGTTTGTTGGATCTCGATCGTAATGATACACATATTCATAATATTGAAGCCAAAAGATGCAAAGTTAATAATGATAGTGCAACTTATTTGTGGCACTGCCGTTTAGGTCATATTGGTGTAAAGCGCATGAAGAAACTCCATACTGATGGGATTTTGGAATCAATTGATTATGAATCACTTGATGCTTGCGAACCATGCCTCATGGGCAAGATGACTAAAACGCCGTTCTCCGGAACTATGGAGAGAGCAACAGATTTGTTGGAAGTCATACATACAGATGTATGTGGTCCAATGAATATTGAGGCTCGTGGCGGATATCGTTATTTTCTCACCTTCACAGATGATTTGAGCAGATATGGGTATATCTACTTGATGAAACATAAGTTTGAAACATTTGAAAAGTTCAAAGAATTTCAGAGTGAAGTGGAAAATCATCGTGACAAGAAAATAAAGTTTCTATGATCTGATCGTAGAGAAGAGTATTTCAGTTACGAGTTTGGCCTTCAGTTAAAACAATGTGAAATAGTTTCACTACTCACGCCACCTGGAACACCACGGCGTAATGGTGTGTCCGAACGTCGTAATCGCACTTTACTAGATATGGTGCGATCTATGATGTCTCTTACTGATTTACTGCTATCGTTTTGGGGTTATGCTTTAGAGACGGCTGCATTCACGTTAAATAGGGCACCATCAAAATCCGTTGAGACGACGCCTTATGAACTGTGGTTTGGCAAGAAACCAAAGTTGTCGTTTCTTAAAGTTTGGGGCTGCGATGCTTATGTGAAGAAACTTCAACCTGATAAGCTCGAACCCAAATCGGAGAAATGTGTCTTCATAGGATACCCAAAGGAGACAGTTGGGTACACCTTCTATCACAGATCCGAAGGCAAGACATTCGTTGCTTAGTATGGATCCTTTCTAGAGAAGGAGTTTCTCTCGAAAGAAGTGAGTGGGAGGAAAGTAGAACTTGATAAGGTAACTGTACCTGCTCCCTTATTGGAATGTAGTTCATCACAAGAAACGGTTCCTGTGACGTCTATACCAATGAGTGAGGAAGTTAATGATGATGATCATGAAACTTCAGATCAAGTTGTTACTAAACCTTGTAGGTCAACCAGAGTAAGATCCGCACCAGAGTGGTGCGGTAATCCTGTTCTGGAGGTTATGTTACTAGACCATGACAAACCTACGAACTATGAAGAAGCGATGGTGAGCCCAGATTCCGCAAAATGGCTTGAGGCCGTGAAATCTGAGATGAGATCCATGTATGAGAACAAAGTGTGGACTTTGGTTGACTTGCCCGATGATCGGCAAGCAATTGAGAATAAATGGATCGTCAAGAGGAAGACGGACGCTGATAGTAGTATCACTATCTACAAAGCTAGAATTGTCGCAAAAGGTTTTCGACAAGTTCAAGGTGTTGACTACGATGAGAGTTTCTCACTCGTATCTATGCTTAAGTCTGTCTGAATCATGTTAGCAATTGCCGCATTTTATGAAATCTGGCAAATCGATAAACAAAACTGCATTCCTTAATGGATTTATTAAAGAAGAGTTGTATATGATGCAACCAGAAGGTTTTGTCAATCCTAAGGGTGCTAACAAAATATGCAAGCTCCAGCGATCCATCTATGGACTGGTGCAAGCATCTCGGAGTTGGAATATACGCTTTGATAAATTGATCAAAGGATATAGTTTTATACAGACTTGCGGTGAAGCCTGTATTTACAAGAAAGTGAGTGGGAGCACTACATCATTTCTGATAAGTATATGTGAATGACATATTGTTGATCGGAAATAATGTAGAATTATTCTGCAAAGCATAAAGGAGTGTTTGAAAGGAGTTTTCAAAGAAAGACCTCGGTGAAGCTACTTACATAGAGATAGATGAAGACGCTTGATGAGTTTTTCAATGAGTACATACCTTAACAAGATTTTGAAGTAGTTCAAAATAAAACAGTCAAAGAAAGAGTTCTTGCCTGTGTTACAAGGTGTGAAATTGAGTAAAGACTCAAAGCCCGACCACGGCAGAAGATAGAAAGAGAATGAAAGTCATTCCCTATGCCTTGGCCATAGGTTCTATAAAGTATGCCATGCTGTTTACCAGATCTATTGTATACCCTACACTGATTTTGGCAAGGGAGTACAATAGTGATCTAGGAGTAGATCACTGGACAGCGGTCAAAATTATCCTTAGTGGAATAAGGAAATGTTTCTCGATTATGGAAGTGACAAAAGGTTCGTCGTAAAGGGTTACATCGATGCAAGTTTTGACACTAAATCTAGATGACTCTAAGTCTCGGTCTAGATACATATTGAAAATGGGAGCAATTAGCTAGAGTAGCTCCGTGCAGAGCATTGTAGACATAGGAATTTGCAAAATCCTTACGGATCTGAATGTGACAGACCCGTTGACTAAGCCTCTTCCACGAGCAAAACATGATCAGCACCAAGGCTCCATGGGTGTAAGAATTATTACTGTGTAATCTAGATTACTGACTCTAGTGCAAGTGGGAGACTGAAGGAAATATGCCCTAGAGGCAATAATAAATTATTATTTATTTCCTTGTATCATGATAAATGTTTATTATTCATGCTAGAATTGTATTAACCGGAAACATAATACATATGTGAATATATAGACAAACAGAGTGTCACTAGTATGCCTCTACTTGACTAGCTCGTTAATCAAAGATGGTTATGTTTCCTAGCCATAGACATAAGTTGTCATTTGATTAACGAGATCACCTCATTAGGAGAATGACGTGATTGACTTGACCCATTCCGTTAGCTTAGCACTCGATCGTTTAGTATGTTGCTATTGCTTTCTTCATGACTTATACATGTTCCTATGACTATGAGATTATGCAACTCCCGTTTACCGGAGGAACACTTTGTGTTCTACCAAACGTCACAACGTAACTGGGTGATTATAAAGGTGCTCTACAGGTGTCTCCAAAGGTACTTGTTGGGTTGGCGTATTTCAAGATTAGGATTTATCACTCCGATTGTCGGAGAGGTATCTCTAGGCCCACTCGGTAATGCACATCACTATAAGCCTTGCAAGCATTGTGAAAAATGAGTTAGTTGCGGGATGATGTATTACAGAACGAGTAAAGAGACTTGCCGGTAACGAGATTGAACTAGGTATCGAGATACCGACGATTGAATCTCGGGCAAGTAACATACCGATGACAAAGGGAACAACGTATGTTGTTATGCGGTCTGACCGATAAAGATCTTCGTAGAATATGTCGGAGCCAATATCGGCATCCAGGTCCCGCTATTGGTTATTGACCGGAGAGGTGTCTCGGTCATGTCTACATAGTTCTCGAACCCGTAGGGTCCGCACGCTTAACGTTACGATGACAGTTTTATTGAGTTTTGATGTACCGAAGGAGTTCGGAGTCCCGGATGAGATCGGGGATATGACGAGGAGTCTCGAAATGGTCGAGACGTAAAGGTCGATATATTGGACGACTATATTCGGACTTCGGAAAGGTTCCGAGTGATTCGGGTATTTTTCGGAGTACCGGAGAGTTACGAGAATACGTATTGGGCCTTATTGGGCCATACGGGAAAGAAGAAAAAAGGCCTCAAGGGTGGCCGCACCCCTCCCGTTGGTCTGGTCCGAATTGGACTAGGGAAGGGGGGCGCCCCCTTCCTTCCTTCTCTTTTTCCCTTCCTCTTTTCCTATTCCATATGGGAGGTGGAATCCTACTAGGACTAGGGAGTCCTAGTAGGACTCCACACTTGGTGCGCCCCCTCCTAGGGCCGGCCTCCTCCTCCCTTGCTTCTTTATATACGGGGGCAGGGGGCACCCTAGAGACACAACAATTGATCCTTGTGATCTCTTAGCCGTGTGCGGTGCCCCCCTCCACCAAATTACACCTCGATAATACCGTTGCGGAGCTTAGGCGAAGCCCTGCGTCGGTGGAACATCATCATCGTCACCACGCCGTCGTGCTGACGAAACTCTCCCTCAACACTCGGCTGGATCAGAGTTCGAGGGACGTCATCGAGCTGAACGTGTGTAGAACTCGGAGGTGTCGTGCGTTCGATACTTGATCGGTCGGATCGTGAAGACGTACGACTACATCAACCGCGTTGTGATAACGCTTCCGCTGTCGGTCTACGAGGGTACGTGGACAACACTCTCCCCTCTCGTTGCTATGCATCACCATGATCTTGTGTGTGCGTAGGATTTTTTTTGAAATTACTACGTTCCCCAACAATGACACGGTAATACGCGGTGTTAGGTGTGAACTAACGCAGTGCTAGACGTTGCAGGCGGAGAGGGAAAACATCCGGAGGGGTTTTCCCGGTGTTAGGCATTTTCCGGACAGAAGAACGAGGGGGGACGGTTCTATGTTTAGGATGCTAGGGGCATGTGACAGATGAACAGACCGCGTATTTGGATTCGTCTCGTTTTTCTCAGAAACTTTGATGTAGAAAACATTTTCATCCGAGTTACGGATTATTTTATATGAATTTTCAAAGATTAAACCATTTTTTGGAATTATTTAAATTAAAAGGGATGGAATATAACGTCATCATGACGTGTTGATGACGTCAGTAGTCAACAGAGCGGCTGACCAGGTTAAACCTGACCAGTGGGGCCACTGGGACCCACATGTCAGCCTCGGTGGCTTAGCAGTGGATTAATTTGACTAACAGTACTAGTTAGGGGTGTGGGCCCCATTAGTCAGTGACTATTTAGTGATTAAAACTAATTAATGTTTTATTTATTTATAAAACCTGTTTAATTAGCGCGGGGCCCACATGTCAGTGGCACTGGGGGCGGCCACGTCAGTGTTGACCCAAGTCAACATGTCAAAGTGGGCCCCTGGGCCCACCAATCAGTGGCCTAGGAGGTGCTACATGGGCGCCACGTCGGACACCGGCCGGAGACGCGCCGGAGTTGACTCCAGCGACCAAACACGGCGACGCGGCTCCGGAGGGGCGCGGATTCCGCGCATAGGGGGGGTCTGCGGGGTTGTGGCTGGGCGCGTTCGACGCGGCTTGGCATTGCGCGTCGAACGGTGGTGGTCGGAGTGGCTGGAACGGACGGTGGCGAGCGCTTTGAGCTCACCGGCGGCGAGGTGCTTCGGGCGAGCAACGACAATGGTGGTATGGTGCCAGTTCGGGCAATCCAGAGAGCGAGGCGAGGCCTACATGCACGCGCGAGCAAGATGGGCGCGAGCAAATGACCAAAAGGTCACCGGAACGACGCCGGCGATGTGCTACGCGGAGGCGCATCTGGTCGGAGCACGGGGTCGGTGCTACGGGGCTCAACAAAGCGCGAGGGAGGGGTGCAACGGCCCCGCACGGACGTGCTGAGCTCGACGGGCAGCAACGGCACGGCTACGAGCACGGCGGCGGAAGCAGAGGCACGGCAACGACGGTGAACTAGCTAGGGACGAATGCGGCCGCGTGGAGAAGGAAAGGAGGGAGAGAGGAGCTCACCGAGCGGCCAAGAAAAGCCCTCGACGGATTAGTAGCTACAGGGTTTGCCGGAGACGACGAGGATCGTCGGCGACAGAGGCGGAAGGGGGCGGAGAAGTACGCCCTTAGCGGGGCCTCCCACCACCTGCTCATGGTCGGAGACGAAGGAGCGGAGAACGTCGGAGCTCGTGGAGGCATTGGTGAAGCTCGGGGTCGACGGTCGTCGTGGCGGTGTGAAAAGAACAGCGACGACAGCGCCGGGCGACGTGGGGGAGAGAGGGCAGAGGGAGAGCGGGGTGGATCTGGGTCTGGCCAGGGTTTGACAGGGGCGGGGTGGCCTTATCCACCGGGGGAGACGATGGGGAGGCACGTGGCCATCGCGGCCACGGGCGGCTGGCCGTTGTCCACCTCCCCTCTGTGAACAAAGGAGGAAGGAGAGGGGGTAGGTGGTTTGGGCCCCACTGTATTTAGCAGGCCTAAGTGCACAGTGCTCTTCGGCCTTTTTCTTTTCTTATGTTGTTTTTATTTTTATTTAATAAACCGAGATGGGTAAGAAAATGTTGGGCATGCTATTTACTAAGGAAAAATGCGGGAAGTGCCCCTTTTATTCCCTGGTGATCTTAGGCAGTGCCACAAATATTTTGGAGACCAGAAGAATTCATTTGGTATTTTTCATAAATAGGATATCATTTAAAAATGCTGAATTGGTGCTGTTATAATTGCTAATACTCATCTTTGCACAAAAGTGATGTTGTGTTCCTTAACAAATAATTGTTATGAAATTTTTGACAAATGATGAACATTTTTCCAGCAAATTTTGAGCAACTTCAAACTTCACTTGAATTTGAATTGACTGGAATTTCAAATGGGATATTGAACAAAGGTGATTAAGCACTATTTGGAAAAATGATTAGCTTAATCACAGAGGGTTACTTTAGCATGACACTGGGGGTGTTACAAATCTCCTCCACTACAAGAAAATCTCATCCCGAGATTTAAGTGGGGAAGTAAAGAGTAACTTTGGGAGAACTGACCCTTATAGGGCTAATTATCTGGTGAACAATTCAGGGAATGAGGCGGAAGTATCTCTTGAGTTGAAACTTAATAAAACATCGAGAGCAAAGTATGAAGGTACCATGAGAAGTATTAATGGGCAGGCAATCATTCGATGCCTAATCAAAAGGTGAAAGGGGTTCAGAGCAACAACAACAAAAATTATTATGTCTGATACTAGAATAGATCACTAGGAAGGTGGCTCATGAATTACATACGAAGGCAAGTGAAAAAGGATACTTCGGAACCAAGGATGTACAGGAGTCAGGTTTCGATCCTGTGGAACTGTGGGTTATGGGCCCACCATGTGGTTCAAAAGTAGGAAGGACGTTGACATATTGCACGGTCATGGTAGCAAGGCATGTCAGAGGATAGCCTGTTAGTTATGTTGGCAACAACGTTGGTACCAAGGGCGAGGGACGAAGAGAAACATTTTCCTGCTCGTTGAAACGAGGCAGACCAATAGGCAAAGTTCTCGTCCATCGGTGGTTACCGAAATGTCATCATCAATAGTAACAGGGTCTTACTGACAGAATTGTGCATCGAGGTGTTTACCTAAGCAGCAAAATATTACTGCTTATATCATACAGATCACAAGAAAGGTTAAACAAAACAATGGAAATGAAGAGGTGTATATACGAGTATTAGGTGTATCTCCTTCCCAGGAGCAAGCAGAGCGGGATAATCATGGCAGGACTGCAAGTAGTTAACCAACTAGGGAAAAGGGCGGGGAAACTCGTGATGTTACCCATACAATGGTGTGTGGATAGTTGATCAAGAAAATTTAGCATTGCGCTGCCAATGTTCTTGTTGTTGAACTGAGTACCACAGTTGTGCTTCAGGATAGCATTGACATGCTCATCAGGTAAAGGTAAGTCTTTGGATACTCAAGGGATCCATCGGAATTTCTAGAACATCTCGTGCAATTTTACCAGGAAAAGATGAGGACGTGGTCGATGGGTCCGGCAGCAATCCATCGACATGTCAAAAAGGATGTATTTACA
>NC_057814.1:75943588-75954440 GCF_018294505.1 Triticum aestivum | reverse complement strand
TTGTTGATGATAACACAAATCATCAAGGGGCAAGGATGGTATTTCTCCTCAAGAATTCGATTGATATCTTAGAACCAGGCAGAATATTGATGGTGATCACGACAAATTGTGTCGAGAGGCTCTATGAAGATGACATCGAGCAGCAACGACATCAAGCAAAAGGAATGATGAAGCGAAGGCTATTGGAACCACGGATAGGACACACGCTCAGATTCAAGCTTGTTGTTCAAGGTGGAATGATAAGATGAGGAAGATTGGCGTAAGCTTCGCTCATCGTCGAAAAGTTGTGCTCCGGGAGTAAGTGTCGGTGTCAAAACTGGTGGATCTCGGGTAGGGGGTCCCGAACTGTACGTCTAAGGCTAATGGTAACAGGAGGCGGGGGACACAATGTTTACCCAAGTTCGGGCCCTCTCGATGGAGGTAATACCCTACTTCCTGCTTGATTGATCTTGATGATATGAGTATTACAAGAGTTGATCTACCACGAGATCGTAGAGGCTAAACCCTAGAAGCTAGCCTATGATTATGATTGTTGTATATGATCTATCGTCTAGCCTGGCCTCGGTTTATATAATGCACGAGAGGCCTAGGATGACAAGAGTCCTAGCCGAATACGCCGGTGGGGAGGAGTCCTTGTCTTGATCCCCAAGTCTTGTGGAATCTTCCTTGTATGCGGCAGCTGTCCGAACTGGCTCATGAGTATATGGCCATGGGGGTCCTCGGCCCAATCTAACTGATCGGGGGACGACGTGGTGAGTACCCCCTAGTCCAGGACACCATCAGTAGCCCCCTGAACCGGTCTTCAAGTTGGGGACGCTCCTCGATTCTTCCGCACTGTTCTTCATCTTCGGTCGTCGGTCTTGAAAACTGGTTCAACAAATCTGCTCATCTTCGATCTTGAGAATCGCCGAAGTAAATCCGAAGAGTTTACACGTCGGGTATCCGAGGAGCCCCTTTAAGTTCTCGGCCTTCATCAATGCCTTGTTATTTTTATGCCACACCTCGGGTTTGAAGTTGTTCCCGGGTGGCAGTGTCCTCTTGCGTCCGAGCTCTAATGCCGAACTGCATTCGAGGTGTCTTTTGCAGCCGAGCACCAACGCCGGACTGCTTCCGAGCTCCAACGCCGGAATGTATCTGAGCTCCAACGCCGGACTGTGTCCAAGCTCCAATGCCGGACTGTGTCAGATACGTCTCCAACGTATCTATAATTTTTGATTGTTCCATGCTATTATATTACCTGTTTTGGATGTTTATGGGCTTTACTTTACACTTTTATATCATTTTTGGGACTAACCTACTAACCGGAGGCCCAGCCCGTATTGCTGTTTTTTTTGCCTATTTCAGTATTTCGAAGAAAAGGAATATGAAACGGAATGAAACTTTCGGGAGCGTGATTTTTGGAACGAACGTGATCCAGAGGACTTGGAGTGTACGTCAAGAAGCAATCGAGGAGGCCACGAGGGTGGAGGGCGCGCCCTTCCCTGGTGGGCGCGCCCTTCCCTGGTGGGCGCGCCCTTCTCTCGTGGGCCCCTCGGGCGTCCACCGACCTACTTCTTCCTCCTATATATACCAATGTACCCCGAAACCATCAGAGGCGACCACGAAAAACTATTTCCACCACCGTAACCTTCTATATCCGCGAGATCCCATCTTGGAGCCTTCGCCGGCGCTCCGCCGGAGGGGGAATCGACCACGGAGGGCTTCTACATCAACACCATAGACCTTCCGATGAGTTGTGAGTAGTTTACCACAGACCTTCGGGTCCATAGTTATTAGCTAGATGGCTTCTTCTCTCTCTTTGAATCTCAATACAAAGTTCTCCTCGGTCTTCTTGGAGATATATTCGATGTAACTCTGTTTGCGGTGTGTTTGTCGAGATCCGATGAATTGTGGGTTTATGATCAAGTTTATCTATGAGAAATATTTGAATCTCCTCTGAATTCTTTTATGTGTGATTAAGTTATCTTTGCAAGTCTCTTCGACTTATCAGTTTGGTTTGGCCTACTAGATTGATCTTCCTTGCAATGGGAGAAGTGCTTAGCTTTGGGTTCAATCTTGCGATGTCCTTTCCCAGTGACAGCAGGGGCAGCAAGGCACGTATTGTATTGTTGCCATCGAGGATAAAAAGATGGGATTTATATCATATTGCATGAGTTTATCCCTCTACATCATGTCATCTTTCTTAATTTCGTTACTCTGTTCTTTATGAACTTAATACTCTAGATGCATGCTGGATGGTGGTCGATGTGTGGAGTAATATTAGTAGATGCAGGCAGGAGTCGGTCTACTTGTCACGGACGTGATTCCTATATACATGATCATGCCTAGATAATCTCATAATTATTCGCTTTTCTATCAATTGCTCGACAGTAATTTGTTCACCCACCGTAATACTTATGCTATCTTGAGAGAAGCCACTAGTGAAACCTATGGCCCCTGGGTCTATCTTTTATCATATAAGTTTGCTATTTACTTTTATTCGCATCTTTACTTTTCCAATCTATATTATAAAATACCAAAAATATATTTATCTTATCATATTATCTCTATCAGATCTCACTTTCGCAAGTGGTCGTGAAGGGATTGACAACCCCTTTATTGCGTTGGTTGCGAGTTCTTTGTTTGTGTAGGTGCGTGGGACTTTTTGGGGAGTCTCGTACTGGATTGATACCTTGGTTCTCAAAAGCTGAGGGAAATACTTACGCTATTGTGCTGCATCACCCTTTCCTCTTCAAGGAAAACTAACGCAAGATCAAGACGTAGCAAGAAGGATTTCTGGCGCCGTTGCCGGGGAGGATTCCATCAAGTCATGTCAAGTCAAGATTTGATCTCCCGCAAATGTGCGATTTCTGGCGCCGTTGTAGGTCTTTGCTCAAGTCAAGACACACCAAGTACCCCTCACAAACTCATCTCCCTCGCATTTACATTATTTTCCATTTGCCTCTTGTTTTCCTCTCCCCCACTTCACCCTTGCCGTTTTATTCACCCTCTCTTTCCCAATCTCCTCTCTCTTTCGCTTGCCTTTCGTTTGCTTGTGTGTCGGATTGCTTGTCCCCATGGCGCAAGATAATACCAAGTTGTGTGATTTTTCCAATACCAATAATAATGATTTCCTTAGCACTCCAATTGCTCCTGTTAATGATGCTGAATCTTGTGAAATCAATGCTGCTTTGCTGAATCTTGTTATGAAAGATCAATTCTCTGGCCTTCCTAGTGAAGATGCCGCTACCCATCTAAACAACTTTGTTGATTTGTGTGAGATGCAAAAGAAGAAAGATACAGATAATGATATTGTTAAATTGAAGTTATTTCCGTTTTCACTTAGAGATCGCGCTAAAGTTTGGTTTTCGTCTTTGCCTAAGAATAGTATTGATTCATGGAATAAGTGCAAACATGCTTTATCGCTAAATATTTTCCTCCCACTAAGATCATCTCCCTTAGGAACGATATTATGAATTTTAAACAACTTGATCATGAGCATGTTGCCCAATCTTGGGAAAGAATTAAATTGATGATTCGCAATTGCCCTACTCATGGTTCGAATTTATGGATGATCATACAAATTTTTTATGCCGGCTTGAATTTTGCTTCTAGAAATATTTTAGATTCGGCCGCGGGAGGCACGTTTATAGAAATCACCTTAGGAGAAGCTACTAAACTCCTTGATAATATTATGGCTAATTATTCTCAATGGCACACCAAAAGATCTACTAGTAAAAAAGTGCATGCTATAGAAGAAATTAATGTTTTGAGTGGAAAGATGGATGAACTCATGAAATTGTTTGCTACTAAGAGTGTTTCAATTGATCCCAATGATATGCCTTTGTCTACTTTGATTGAGAATAATAATGAATCTATGGATGTTAATTATGGTGGTAGGAATAATTTTGGTAACAATGCTTATAGAGGAAACATTAATTCTAGACCGTTCCCTAGTAATTCCTCTAATAATTATGGAAATTCCTACAATACTTCTTATGGTAATTTTAATAAGATACCCTCTGATTTTGAGAATAGCGTGAAAGAATTTATGATCTCTCAAAAGAATTTTAATGCCTTGCTTGAAGAAAAAATGCTTAAAGTTGATGATTTGGCTAGAAGCGTTGATAGACTTTCGCTTGATGTTGATTCTTTGAAACTTAGATCTACTCCTCCTAAGCATGATATTAATGAGTCCCTCAAGGCTATCAGGACTTCCATTGATGAGTGCAAAGAAAGAACCGCTAGATTGCGTGCTAAGAAAGATTGCTTTAAAAGGCGTGTTCTTGTAATTTCCATGATAATAATGATGAAGATCTTAAAGTTATTGATGTGTCCCCTATTAGATCTTTGTTTTACAATATTAATTTTAATAATGATGGGAGTGGAGATGAGTCAACTTTAGTTAAAAGGCGTCCCAATGATTCGGAGTTTTTAGATCTTGATGCTAAATTTGGTAAAAGTGGGATTGGAGAGGTCAAGACTTTAAATAACATGGAACCCACTATCTTGGATTTCAAGGAGTTTAATTATGATAATTGTTCTTTAAAAGATTGTATTTCCTTGTTGCAATCCATTGTGAATTCTCCTCATGGTTTTAGTCAAATCTAAAGCTTTTACCAAACATATTGTTGATGACTTGATGCAAACTTATGATGAAAAACTTAATTTGGAAGTTTCTATACCTAGAAAACTTTATGATGAGTGGGAACCTACTATAAAGATTAGAATTAAAGATGATGAGTGTTATGCTTTATGTGATTTGGGTGCTAGTGTTTCCACGATTCGGAAAACTTTATGTGATATTCTAGGTTTCCATGATCTTGATAATTGCTCTCTAAATTTGCACCTTGCGGATTCCACCATTAAAAAGCCAATGGGAAGAATCAATGATGTTCTTATTGTGACAAATAGGAATTTGGTGCCCGTAGATTTTATCGTTCTTGATATAGATTGCAATCTTTCTTGTCCTATTATTCTTGGTAGACCTTTCCTTAGAACGACTGGTGCAATTATTGATATGAAGGAAGGGAATATTAGATTCCAATTTCCATTAAGGAAAGGCATGGTGCACCTTCCAAAAAAGAAAATCAAATTACCTTACGAATCTATCATGTGAGCTACTTATGAATTGAGTGTCAAGGATGGCACTACTTAGATCTATCCTTGCTTTTAGGCCTAGCTAGGGGCGTTAAACGACAGCGCTAGTTGGGAGGCAACCCAATTTTCTTTGTGTTTTTTGTTTTTGTTTCTGTTTAGTAATAAATTTATCATCTACCTTCTGTTTAGATGTGTTTTTATGTTTTAATTAGTGTTTGTGCCAATTTGAACCTATAGGATTTTCTTGGATGATAACTATTTGATCTTACTAAAAATTCCAGAAACTTTCTGTTCACGAAAACAATTGTTTAAAATCACTAGAACGTGATAAAATATTGATTCCAATTGCACTAGATCAATAAATAAATTATATAGGTCTTCCTATTTTTGTAGAATTTTTTGAGTTCCATAAGTTTGCGTTACTTACAGATTACTACAGACTGTTCTGTTTTTGACAGATTCTGTTTTTCGTGTGTTGTTTGCTTATTTTGATGCATCTATGGCTAGTAAAATAGTTTATAAACCATAGAGAAGTTGGAATACAGTAGGTTTAACACCAATATAAATAAAGAATGAGTTCATTACATTACCTTGAAGTGGTGTTTTGTTTTCTTTCGCTAACGGAGCTTACGAGATTTCTATTGAGTTTTGTGTTGTGAAGTTTTCAAGTTTTGGGTAAAGATTTGATGGACTATGGAATAAGGAGTGGCGAGAGCCTAAGCTTGGGGATTCCCATGGCACCCCAAGATATTCAAGAATAGCCAAAAGCCTAAGCTTGGGGATGCCCTGGGAAGGCATCCCCTCTTCCGTCTTCGTTTATCGGTAACTTTACTTGGAGCTATATTTTTATTCACCACATGATATGTGTTTTGCTTGGAGCGTCTTGTATGATATTAGTCTTTGCTTTTTAGTTTGTCATAATCATCCTTGCTGTACACACCTTTTGGGAGAAACCCACATGATTAGAATTTATTAGAATACTCTATGAACTTCACTTATATCTTTTGAGCTAAATAGTTTTTGATCTAGTGCTTCACTTATATTTTTTAGAGCACGGCGGTGGTTTAATTTTGTAGAAATTGCTAGTCTCTCATGCTTCACTCATATTATTTTGGGAGTCTCTTAGAACATCATGGTATTTGATATGGTTATAAAATTGGTCCTAGAATGGTAGGCATCCAAGTTGGGTATAATAAAAACTATCATAGAAAGTGAATTGGATGCTATGATCAATTTGATACTTGATAATTGTTTTGAGATATGGAGGTAGTGACATTAGAGTCATGCTAGTTAGGTGATTATGAATTTAAAGAATACTTGTGTTGAAGTTTGTGATTCCCGTAACATGCACGTATGGTGAACCGCTTTGTGATGAAGTCGGAGCATAATTTATTTATTGATTGTCTTCCTTATGAGTGGCGGTCGGGGACGAGCGATGGTCTTTTGCTACCAATCTATCCCCCTAGGAGCATGCGCGTAGTGCTTGGTTTTTGATGACTTGTAGATTTTTTGCAATAAATATATGAGTTCTTTTGACTAATGTTGAGTCCATGGATTATACGCACTCTCACCCTTCCACCATTGCTAGCCTCTCTTGTGCCGTGCAACTTTCACCGGTACCATACACCCACCATATACCTTCCTCAAAACAGCCACCATACCTACCTATTATGGCATTTCCATAGCCATTCTGAGATATATTGCCATGCAACTTTCCACCGTTCCGTTTATATGACACGCATCATCATTGTCATATTTCTCTTTGCATGATCATGTAGTTGGCATCGTATTAGTGGCAAAGCCACCTCCATAATTTTCATACATGTCACTCTTGATTCATTGCATATCCCCGGTACACCGCCGGAAGCATTCATATAGATTCATATCTTGTTCTAAGTATTGAGTTGTAAATAAATAAAAGTGTGATGATCTTCATTATTAGAGCATTGCCCCAGTGAGGAAAGGATGATGGAGACTGTGATTCCCCCACAAGTCGGGATGAGACTCTAGACTTTACAAATAAAAAAAAAAGTGGCCAAAGAAGCCCACCAAAAGAAAATGAGAGAAAAGAGAGAAGGGACAATGCTACTATCCTTTTTACCACACTTGTGCTTCAAAGTAGCACCATGATCTTCATGATAGAGAGTCTCCTATGTTGTCACTTTCATATACTAGTGGGAATTTACATTATAGAACTTGGCTTGTATATTCCAATGATGGGCTTCCTCAAAATGCCCTAGGTCTTCGTGAGCAAGCGAGTTGGATGCACACCCACTTAGTTTCTTTTGAGCTTTCATACATGTATAGCTCTAGTGCATCCGTTGCATGGTAATCCCTACTCACTCACATTGATATCTATTAATGGGCATCTCCATAGCCCGTTGATACGCCTAGTTGATGTGAGACTATCTTCTTTTTTTGTCGTCTCCACAACCACCATTCTATTCCACATAAGTGTTATGTCCATGGCTCACGCTCATGTATTGCGTGAAAGATTGAAAAGGTTTGAGATTACTAAAGTATGAAACAATTTCCTGGCTTGTCATCGGGGTTGTGCATGATTAAATACTTTGTATGATGAAGATAGAGCATAGCAAGACTATATGATTTTGTAGGGATAAATTTCTTTAGCCATGCTATTTTGTGAAGACATGATTACTTTGATTAGTATGCTTGAAGTATTACTATTTCTTATGTCAATATGAAATTTTATTTTGAATCATTTGGATCTGAACATTCATGCCACAATAAAGAAAATTACATTGAGAATTATGCTAGGTAGCATTCCACATCAAAAATTCTGTTTTTATCATTTACCTACTCGAGGACGAGCAGGAATTAAGCTTGGGGATGCTTGATACGTCTCCAACGTATCTATAATTTTTGATTGTTCCATGCTATTATATTACCTGTTTTGGATATTTATGGGCTTTACTTTACACTTTTATATCATTTTTGGGACTAACCTACTAACCGGAGGCCCAGCCCGTATTGCTGTTTTTTTTGCCTATTTCAGTATTTCGAAGGAAAGGAATATCAAACGGAGTCCAAACGGAATGAAACCTTCGGGAGCATGAATTTTGGAACGAACGTGATCCAGAGGACTTGGAGTGCACGTCAAGAAGCAATCGAGGAGGCCATGAGGGTGGAGGGTGCGCCCTTCCCTGGTGGGGGCGCCCCCCTGTCTCGTGGGCCCCTCGGGCGTCCACCGACCTACTTCTTCCTCCTATATATACGCACGTACCCCGAAACCATCAGAGGCGACCACGAAAAACTATTTCCACCACCGTAACCTTCTGTATCCGCGAGATCCCATCTTGGAGCCTTCGCGGGCGCTCCACCGGAGGGGGAATCGACCACGGAGGGCTTCTACATCAACACCATAGACCTTCCGATGAGTTGTGAGTAGTTTACCACAGACCTTCGGGTCCATAGTTTTATTTGATAGAAAGACTGTAAGGGAACCCCTTACAGTATAATTGGTGCAACAAACCCAAATTGCAAGTACCATGCCTTGAACCTGGGTGGGTGGGAAGGCATCAACCCCTCCCCACCACTAGGCTATGCCTTAGTCTGCACCTTCGGGTCCATAGTTATTAGCTAGATGGCTTCTTCTCTCTCTTTGAATCTCAATACAAAGTTCTCCTCGACCTTCTTGGAGATCTATTCGATGTAACTCTTTTTGCGGTGTGTTTGTCAAGATCCGATGAATTGTGGGTTTATGATCAAGTTTATCTATGAGAAATATTTGAATCTCCTCTGCATTATTTTATGTGTGATTAAGTTATCTTTGCAAGTCTCTTCGAATTATCAATTTGGTTTGGCCTACTAGATTGATCTTTCTTGCAATGGGAGAAGTTCTTAGCTTTGGATTCAATCTTGCGGTGTCCTTTCCCATTGACGGCAGGGGCAGCAAGGCACGTATTGTATTGTTGCCATCGAGGATAAAAAGATGGGGTTTAGATCATATTGCATGAGTTTATCCCTCTACATCATGTCATCTTTCTTAATGCGTTACTCTGTTCTTTATGGACTTAATACTCTAGATGCATGCTGGATAGCGGTCGATGTGTGGAGTAATAGTAGTACATGCAGGCAGGAGTCGGTCTACTTGTCACGGACGTGATGCCTATATACATGATCATGCCTAGATAATCTCATAATTATTCGCTTTTCTATCAATTGCTCGACAGTAATTTGTTCACCCACCGTAATACTTATGCTATCTTGAGAGAAGCCACTAGTGAAACCTATGGCCCCCGGGTCTATCTTTTATCATATAAGTTTGCCATTTACTTTTATTCGCATCTTTACTTTTCCAATCTATATTATAAAATACCAAAAATATATTTATCTTATCATATTATCTCTATCAGATCTCACTTTCGCAAGTGGCCGTGAAGGGATTGACAACCCCTTTATTGCGTTGGTTGCGAGTTCTTTGTTTTTTTGTGTAGGTGCGTGGGACTTTTTGGGGAGTCTCCTACTGGATTGATACCTTGGTTCTCAAAAGCTGAGGGAAATACTTACGCTACTGTGCTGCATCACCCTTTCCTCTTCAAGGAAAACCAATGCAAGCTCAAGACGTAGCAGTTGATGACCCGCAAGTATACGGGATAGTTGTAGCCTCTTTCGATAAGTAAGAGTGTCGAACCCAATGAGGAGCTAAAGGTAGAACAAATACTCTCTCAAGTCCTATCTGCCACTGATACGACTCTACGCACGCTTGACGTTCGCTTTACCTAGAACAAGTATGAAACTAGAAGTAGTTTGTAGGTGTTGTTGGATAGATTTGCAAGATAATAAAGAAAGCGTAAATATAAACTAGGGGTTGTTTAGATAAAAATACAATAAAGTAAATATAGCGAGTGTGGGAAAGTGGTGATAGGAGTTGTGGAATTGTCCCTAAGAAATTGACTACGTTACTAGACCGATAATCACTATTGCAATTCTATTTGAGGGAGAGGCATAAGCTAACATACTTTCTCTACTTGGATCATATGCACTTATGATTGGAACTCTAGCAAGCATACGCAACTACTAAAGATTCATTAAGGTAAAACCCAACAATAGCATTAAAGTATCAAGTCCCCTTTATCCCATACGCAAACAACCTACTTACTCGGGTCTGTGCTTCTGTCACTCACGCCACCCACCATAATAAAATCATGAACATATTGCAAACCCTACCGCAGGGATCCCTCACGCTTGCGCGACACGGAGAGCACCATAGGACAACGCCAATAATAAAACATGCAACTCAAACCAATCATAGCAATTCATCAATCACCGGTAGGACAACGGAAATCTACTCAGACATCATAGGATGGCAACACATCATTGAATAATAATATGAAGCATAAAGCACCATGTTCAAGTAGAGGGTACAGCGGGATGCGGAAGAGTGGACCGCTGTAGATAGAAGGCGGAAGGTGATGGAGATGTTGGTGAAGATGTTGGAGGTGTTGGTGTAGATCGCGGTGCTGATGATGGCCCCCGGCAGCGCTCCAGCGCCACCGGAAGCAAGGGGGAGAGAGCCCCCTTATTCTACTTCTTCCTTGACCTTCTCCCTAGATGGGAGAAGGGTTTCCCCTCTGGTCCTTGGCTCCCATGGTGTGGGAGGGGCGAGAGCCCCTCCGGGATTGGATCTATCTCTCTGTTTCCGCGTTCCCAGATTCTGCCCCTTCACCGTTTCTTTTATATGCGTAGATCTGTAACTCCGATTGGGGTGAATCTTTCGCCCAGATCTTTCTCATAAAATTAGCTTTCTTGC
>NC_057814.1:75935407-75943380 GCF_018294505.1 Triticum aestivum | reverse complement strand
GCGCCTGCCTCCCTCGGGCGCGCCCCCTATCTCCTGCCCCCTCGGGCACCGTCTCGCGTTGATTTTACTTCCCAAAAATCACAAATATTCCAAAATAATTCTCCGTCCGTTTTTATCCCATTTGGACTCCGTTTGATATGGGGTTTCTGCGAAACATAAAACATACAACAAACATGAACTGGCACTGGGCACTGGATCAATATGTTTGTCCCAAAAATAGTATAAAAAGTTGCCAAAAGTATATGAAAGTTGAAGAATATTGGCATGGAACAATCAAAAATTATAGATACGACGGAGACGTATCAGCATCCCCAAGCTTAATTCCTGCTCGTCCTCGAGTAGGTAAATGATAAAAAAGATAATTTTTGATGTGGAATGCTACCTAGCATAATCTTGATCATATGTCTAATCATGGCATGAATATTAAGATACGAGTGATTAAGGGCAATAGTCTATCATTTGACATAAAAAATAATATTTCAAGCACACCAATAAAGCAATCATGTCTTTTCAAAATAACATGTCCAAAGAAAGTTATCCCTACAAAATCATATAGTCTAGCTATGCTCCATCTTCACCACACAAAATATTCACATCATGCACAACCCTGATGATAAGCCAAGCAATTGGTTCATACTTTTTAACGCGCTTCAGCTTTTTCAACCCTCACGCAATACATGAGCGCAAGCCATGGACATAGCACTATAGGTGGAATAGAATATGATGATGGGGGTTATGTGGAGAAGACAAAAAAGGAGAAAGTCTCACATCGACTCGGCTAATCAACGGGCTATGGAGACGCCCATCAATTGATGTCAATGCGAGCAGTAGGGATTGCCATGCAACAGATGCACTAGAGATATAAGTGTATGAAAGCTCAACAAAACAAACTAAGTGGGTGTGCATCCAACTTGCTTGCTCACGAAGACCTAGGGCATTTTGAGGAAGCCCATCGTTGGAATATACAAGCCAAGTTCTATAATAAAAAATTCCCACTAGTATATGAAAGTGACAACATAAGAGACTCTCTATATGAAGAACATGGTGCTACTTTGAAGCACAAGTATGGAAAAAGAGGATAGTAGCATTGTCCCCTTTTATATATTTTTGCGGGCTTCTTTGGCCCCATTTTTTTATTTAGGCTTCGTTGGCCTCTCTTTTTTATTTTTTCTTTTTTTTTCTTTTTTTTGGGACAATGCTCTATTAATGATGATCATCACACTTCTATTTACTTACAACTCGATATTGGAACAAAGATATGACTCTATATGAATGCCTCCGGCGGTGTACCGGGATGTGCAATGATCTAGCGTAGCAATGACATCAAAAAATGGACAAACCATGAAAACATCATGCTAGCTATCTTACGATCATGCAAAGCAATATGCCAATAAATGCTCAAGTCTTGTATATGATGATGATGGAAGTTGCATGGCAATATATCTCGGAATGGCTAAGGAAATGCCATAATAGGTAGGTATGGTGGCTGTTTTGAGGAGGATATAATGAGGCTTATGTGTGATAGAGCGTATCATATCACGGGGTTTGGATGCACCGGCGAAGTTTGCACCGACTCTCGAGGTGAGAAAGGGCAATGCACGGTACCGAAGAGGCTAGCAATGATGGAAGGGTGAGAGTGCGTATAATCCATGGACTCACATTAGTCATAAAGAACTCATATACTGATTGCAAAAGTTTATTAGCCGTCGAAGCAAAGTACTACTACGCATGCTCCTAGGGGGATAGATTGGTAGGAAAAGACCATCGCTCGTCCCCGACCGCCACTCATAAGGAAGACAATCAATAAATACCTCATGCTCCGACTTCGTTACATAACGGTTCACCATACATGCATGCTACGGGAATCACAAACTCCAACACAAGTTTTTCTACAATCCAAAACTACCCACTAGCATGACTCTAATATCACCATCTTTATATCGCAAAAATAAAAACTATTGCAAGGAATCAAACATATTATATTCAGCGACCTACAAGTTTATGTAGGATTTTATGACTAACCATGTGAATGACCAATTCCTGTCATCTCTCTAAATAGATATAATTGAAGCAAGAGAGTTTAATTATTTCTACAAAAGATATGCCCACACTCTAACAAATATAAGTGAAGCAAAAGAGCATTCTAAAAATGGCGGTTTTCTATGTGAAGAGAAACAGGCTAACCAAACTTCAAATGATATACGTGAAGCACATGAAGCATTCTATAAAGCCATACTCAAAAGATTTAAGTGAAGTGCAATGAGCATTCTATAAATCAACCTAGGACTATCTCATAGCAGCATGGTGCATAAAAGAAAAATGAAAACTAAATGCAAAAGACGCTCCAAGACTTGCACATATCGCATGAACAAAACGAATCCGAAAACATACCGATACTTGTTGAAGAAAGAGGGGATGCCTTCCGGGGCATCCCCAAGCTTAGACGCTTGAGTCTCCTTGAATATTTACTTGGGGTGCCTCGGGCATCCCCAAGCTTGAGCTCTTGCCTCTCTTCCTTTTCCTCCTATCGAGACATCCTCGATTAGACAATTCATCCACACAAAACTTCAACAGAAAACTCGGTAAGATCCGTTAGTATAATAAAGCAAATCACTACTCTAAGTACTGTAGCAAACCAATTCATATTTTGTTTTTGCATTGTGTCTACTGTAATATAAATTTTTCATGGCTTAATCCACTGATATAAATTGAAAGTTTCATCAAAACAAGCAAACTATGCATCAAAAACAGAATCTGTCAAAAACAGAACAGTCTGTAGTAATCTGAACATTCACCATACTTCTGTTACCCCACAAATTCTACCAAAATTAGGAAAAATAAAAAATGTGTACAGAAAGACAGTGAAAAAGGAATCAGAACTGTTTGACTTTCCAGATAAAAATGTAAAATCGCGCACTACAGCCAAAGTTTCTGTCCTGCACCGTACAACCCAACAAGCATTGTAAACATCCTAAAGGCAAACCTTGGCACATTATTTTTATAATACAATGGAATTGTACAAGGGTATAATTATTTTTGATGAAAATTTTCTGTAATCAAGATTCACAAAGTTTCTGTGAGCATGAAAAAAGTTCAAGGAGCTCTCCCACTTCAACAATGCTTGTCTTTCTCACTTTCACTTTCCTTTTTGAAAAGTTTTTAGGTTCCCCTCTTTATTTTCTTTGTTTTTAGACTATATAAAAGCACCCAACAGAAATAAATGACTCTCTAAAACTTCCGGGTTGTCTCCCTGGCAGCGCTTTCTTTAAAGCCATTAAGCTAGGCATATAGTGCTCAAGTAATGGATCCACCCGGATCCCAAGGTATATCAAAGCCAATTTTAATTAACAATGATTTGTAATTTAGTAGTGAGCACAAAGTAACATATATCAAGTAATAACGAAGTCTATCTCTCCTCCTATGCATCGGCATGTCATAAAAGAACAATTCATGCACACCAAGTAAAGGCCAATGCATAGTATAAACAGTTTCTTGCAATTCTGTCGTGTTGGAAACATAAAGAGGCGGAGATGTAGTTCCTCTCTCATAATAATTGCAAGTAGGAGCAGCTAGCACATGCAAATTATATCTATCAAAATCATCATGTGTAGTAGTAAAAGGCAGCCCATCAATATAATCCTTAATAAGATCAAACTTCTCCGATATAGTGTAGTTTGGAGAATTCAAAAAGATAATAGGACTATCATGCGTGGGTGCAATAGCAACAGTTTCATGTTTAACATAAGGAACTATAGCAAGTTCATCTCCATAAGCATAATTCATATTGGCATCTTGGCCACAAGCATAGCAAGCATCATCAAAAAGGGATATTTCAAGAGAATCAATGGGATCATAACAATCATCATAGCAGTCATCCTTCGGTAAGCACGAAGGGACATTAAATAATGTATGAGTTGAAGAGTTACTCTCATTAGAAGGTGGGCACGAGTGATCAATCCGCTCTTCCTCCTTTTGTTCTTCGCTCTCCTCATCATGTTTTTCATCCAATGAGCTCACAGTTTCATCAATCTCTTCTTCCATAGCTTCCTGCAAAATATTAGTCTCTTCTTGGACAGCGGAGACTTTCTCAATAAATGCATTAATATTGTAATTGTATTCATAATTTTTATAACAATATTTAAGTATAGCAAAATTCTCAGATCTATCAACATCATCATAAAGATTGTCAAACTCTTTGAACATAGATTCAATCTCATAAGCACCCATAAAAGCAATGAATTCTTCTATTTATTCCACATCATAGTAATCGTAGATACCATTAGCATAAGATGCCAAGGTTTTATCATCATTAAATTTGCATGAAAAGGGAAGGTGTGGAGCCTTCATCCTAGAGCAGCAAGTATAATCATATCTCACGTATACTTGCCTAGCATACCACTTCAATAAATGAATTTGATCCCATAATAGTTTCCCTTTTTGTGTCAAGCGATAATCCCTAAAGTATTCACGTTGATCCAACGTTACTCCCATTATAAAGTTGAATGGGGTTTTCTCGGGATTATCAAAGTAGTACAAAATATTTTTCTCATGATGAGAATCGAGGGTTTTAGGAGTTACCCCATCTCCATGAGTAGCAACTACACCTAATTTTTTTGGTATTTCGTGTTCCATATCCATAACTAAAGATAGAGAACAACTTAGAACAGCAAATAAAAATTACTTAGTGATACAGCAAACAAGCACACACGAGAATATTCACCCCACGCTATGACTCCCCGGCAATGGCGCCAGAAAAAGGTCTTGATGACCCGCAAGTATACGGGATAGTTGTAGCCTCTTTCGATAAGTAAGAGTGTCGAACCCAACGAGGAGCTAAAGGTAGAACAAATACTCTCTCAAGTCCTATCTGCCACTGATACGACTCTACGCACGCTTGACGTTCGCTTTACCTAGAACAAGTATGAAACTAGAAGTACTTTGTAGGTGTTGTTGGATAGGTTTGCAAGATAATAAAGAAAGCGTAAATATAAACTAGGGGCTGTTTAGATAAAAATACAATAAAGTAAATATAGCGAGTGTGGGAAAGTGGTGATAGGAGTTGTGGAATTGTCCCTAAGCAATTGACAACGTTACCAGACCGATAATCACTATTGCAATTCTATTTGAGGGAGAGGCATAAGCTAACATACTTTCTCTACTTGCATCATATGCAGTTATGATTGGAACTCTAGCAAGCATCCGCAACTACTAAAGATTCATTAAGGTAAAACCCAACCATAGCATTAAAGTATCAAGTCCTCTTTCTCCCATACGCAAACAACCTACTTACTCGGGTCTGTGCTTCTGTCACTCACGCCACCCACCATAAGCTAATCATGAACATATTGCAAACACTACAGCGGGGATTGAAGGAAATATGCCCTAGAGGCAATAATAAAGTATTATATATTTCCTTATATCATGATAATTGTTTATTATTCATGCTAGAATTGTATTAACCGGAAACATAATACATGTGTGAATACATAGACAAACAGAGTGTCACTAGTATGCCTCTGCTTGACTAGCTCGTTAATCAAAGATGGTTATGTTTCCTAACCATAGACATGAGTTGTCATTTGATTAACGAGATCACCTCATTAGGAGAATGACGTGATTGACATGACCCATTACATTAGCTTAGCACCCGATCGTTTAGTATGTTGCTATTGCTTTCTTCATGACTTATACATGTTCCTATGACTATGAGATTATGCAACTCCCGTTTACCGGAGGAATACTTTGTGTGCTACCAAACGTCACAACGTAACTGGGTGATTATAAAGGTGCTCTACAGGTGTCTCCAAAGGTACTTGTTGGGTTGGCGTATTTCGAGATTAGGATTTGTCACTCCGATTGTCGGAGAGGTATCTCTGGGCCCACTCGGTAATGCACATCACTATAAGCCTTGCAAGCATTGTGACTAATGAGTTAGTTGCGGAATGATGTATTACGGAACGAGTAAAGAGACTTGCCGGTAACGAGATTGAAATAGGTATCGAGATACCGACGATCGAATCTCGGGCAAGTAACATACGGATGACCAAGGGAACAACGTATGTTGTTATGCGGTCTGACCGATAAAGATCTTCATAGAATATGTGGGAGCCAATATGGGCATCCAGGTCCCGCTATTGGTTATTGACCGGAGAGGTGTCTCGGTCATGTCTACATAGTTCTCGAACCCAAAGGGTCCGCACGCTTAAAGTTACGATGACAGTTATATTATGAGTTTGTATGTTTTGATGTACCGAAGGTTGTTCGGAGTCCCGGATGTGATCACGGACATGACGTGGAGTCTCGAAATGGTCGAGACATAAAGATTGATATATTGGACGACTATATTCGGACACCGAAAGTGTTCCGGAGAAGTTTCGGATTAAACCGGAGTGCCAGAGGGTTACCGGAACCCCCGGGGAAGTATTGGGCCTTAGTGGGCCTTGAGGGGAGAGAGAGGGCAGCAGCCAGGAGGTGGCGCGCCCCCTCCCAGGAGGAGTCCTAGTTGGACTAGGAGAGGGGGGCGCAGCCCCCTTTCCCTCTCCCTCTCCCTCTCTTTCCTCCCCCCTTCTTTTCCTAGGAGAGGGGGGCGCACCCCGATTCCAAGTCACACCGATCTAGCCTGTAACACCTCATATCACTTTGCGGCCTCACGCACGGTACTCCCACGGGTGTCGCCTTACCATGGCCCGGGACCGTTTGCGCCTTTTGGCTCGCGTATATGACAATGTCGCTAGCATCCATGTGACAGAGAACCCGGGCCGACATGGCTAGTCGTGAACCCAAAGTGGCACTAACGTATGGGGACAGGCATACCTGAATCAACATCGAACGTGTCGGTCAGCAGCGTGCGAATCCGGGCTGTAGCACTGGGCTAACAGGACTCCGGGAACCCGGGCTGTAGCAGGCTAGGCAGGACTCCGGATGTCACCGCGTGACATTTCCCCGAAGGGACAGACACATGAGCGATATGAAACACATGCCGGCCAGTCAAGTGTTCCGGAGCAGTAGTGCTGGGCTAGCAGGACTCCGGTGAACCGGGCTGTAGCGGACTACTATGGCTCATGGGAGCACAAGACTACATTTCCCCATAGGAGAGGCTACAAAGGATAAACAACTAGGTTGTCGGATCCCACACATACCAAGCATTTCAATCATACACACAATATGCTCGATATGTGCAAATACAACATGGCATCACAACAAGACTCTACGACTCAGAGTATTTATTCATTAGGCTCCGAAGAGCCAGATATTACAAACATGGGTCTCATGACCCAACATTCAGAGCATACAAGTCAAAGCACATGCGGAAGCTCAACATGTCTGAGTACAGACATCTACAAATGAAAAAAAAGGCTGAGAAGCCTGACTATTTACTAGATCCTGCCGAGGGCACAAGATCGTAGCTGAGGTATCAAGCTAAACGTCGAAGTCCACACGGAACTACTAGCGAGACTGACGTCTCTCTACAAAACATAAAATAAACAAACGTGAGTACAAATGTACCCAGCAAGACTTACATCAGAACTATCTACATATGCATCGGTATCAACAAAGGGGGTGGTGGAGTTTAACTGCAGCAAGCCAGCTTTGACTCGGTGGCTATCCTAACTACGACTGCAAGCAACTCTTTTGAGGTGGCGCACACGAGTCCACATATTCACCAAATCAATACTCCACTATGGACCCGCTCCCGTCTCCCTACGAGAACGCCATCCATAGCACTCACGCTTATCTTGCGCATTTTAGAGTATCCACTTTCACTTGTCTATGAACTGTTATAGGCAACCCAGAAGTCCATTTCCGCGGACACGGCTATTCGAATAGATGATGTTAACCCTGCAGGGGTGTACTTCGTCACACACGCTCTCGCCACTTACCACCATGTACACGTCGTGTACCTCGGCAACCTTCAAGCGGAAGCCTGGCGAGGGAGTCGGCCACAGCCTACCTAAACACTCAAGTCTCTAGTC
>NC_057814.1:75866073-75935397 GCF_018294505.1 Triticum aestivum | reverse complement strand
GATGTGTGCAGGGTTCCCGAGACACCAAACGGGCGCCCGGTACACCGTGCCACGTGCCTACCGCATCACAGCCCACCCCTCGGTCAGCGCTGTCCACGGCCTCCAGCATACTACAAACACCAGAAACTACTTGCAACTCCTGGACAGAGGACAAGGGTGATTAAGAAGCCGAGAGGGTCCATTGGTTTCGGGCCCAATGCGTGGTAGTAACTGTATCATGGATCACAAACACAGAACTCAGTTCCTGAGGACGGCTTCAATGAGACAACCCACCATGTACTCCTACATGGCCTCTCACCGCTACCTTTACCAAATCGTGTTCACACACTTAGCTCACACACAGTAGGACATGTTCATCACCATTCCAATTCATCCCCGATGAATCAGACCCGACTCAACTCTAAGCAGTAGCAGGCATGACAAACAAGCATGAATGAGTAGGCACATGAGGGCTCAAACAACTCCTACTCATGCTAGTGGGTTTCATCTATTTACTGTGGCAATGACAGGTCATGCAGAGGATAAGGGGTTCAACTACCGCAACAAGTAACAGTTGAATCGTTGTTGTCCTAATGCAGTAAAGAGAGCAGGAGCGAGAGAGTGGGATTGTATCGGAATGAACAAGGGGTTATGCTTGCCTGACACTTCCGAAGATAGTATAGCTCTTCATCGGTGTCATCGATCTCATCGTCGGAATCACGGCTATCGAGAGGGGACAATCACCGGCAAACAAGGAAGAACACAATCAATGCAATGCACAATATGATGCATGATCATGACATGGCAATATGACGTGATTTGGCCTAATGCAACTAGCAACATAAAGGTTTGGGTTGATTTGAACTCAAGGTTCAAATTCAAACTATGAATTCAAATAGTGCATTATCATGTTTTCACCTATACAGCAGGTATAACTTAGTTTATCATGCATGAAAATGATACAGATGGATAGATTGCATTTTTCTGATAATTTTTCATATATAAATTATTTCATTCTGAGCTACGGTTGATTTTATATGATTTTTAGAAGTTTATACTATTTTCTGGAATTTCCTGATTAAAAATAAATCCAGAAAATGTAATACTGCGTCAGCCTGACGTCATCACTGCGTCAGCGAGTCAACGGCTGGTCCAGGCCAAACCTGACCAGTGGAGCCCACTGGTCAGTGACTCAGCTAACTAACCAAATTAGTTAGTGCTAATCTAAGTTAATTAGGGCCTGGGCCCACATGGCAGTGGCTCTAGGGGTGGTTTAGCTGGGTCATTAGTGGCTAATGACGAGCCACGTCATCAGTCGCCAGAGTTTCGCCGGCGACGACCATTTCGCGCGACGGAGATCGTCGGGATCTCGCTATAGCCCACGGTTTGAGGCGGGGTTTGCTCCTACGGATTGCTGGCGCTCCCGCGCATCTAGTGGTGGTAGCAATAGCAGCTGGGATGGCCGGAGGTGACGACGGCGAGCGCTTCCGCGGCGGCCGGAGTACGGGCACGCTCGGACACAGCGTTTTGGTGCACGGGAGGATGAGCTGCGGGTTGCTACGGAGCCCTGCGGACTCGCTGAGCACGGGGGTGGGCTCGAATGCGTCGTGGATGCGCTCTAGCTACGACGGTGCCATGGCCGGCGGCGGTGAGCTCTCGGGCTCGGTCGGAAGACGGGGCTAGGGGACGAGAACAGAGGGGGAGAGCGAGGGGGAAGCAACAGGAGCTCACAGTGAACTCTAAGGCGTCGTCGGAGAGGTCGGGGAAGCCCGGACGGTGACGAATCGAACGGGGCGGCGCTCGGAGCAGACGAAGAAGACAACAGCGATAGCGGCGCTGCGGGGCGCTCCGGCGTCACGTGCGTCGGCGTAGAGCTTCATGGATCCGAGGCGGAGCTTGTAGGCTAGTTGGATGGCCGCGGGGATGCTAGTGGCTGCGGTGGTTCACGGCGGCGTGCTCAGGCACGTGAGGGGAAGAGCGATGGAGAGAGACAGAGGAGAGGGAGAAGGTCGGGAGAGAGTGAGAGAGAAGTGAGAGGGGCTCGGGGAGGTGCCGTGGCACTCGTGGAGGTGTCCAGAAGCGGCGGAAGCAGGAGGTGGCCTCGCGCGCGGCGACCACACGCCCGGCGTCCCTCTGGCGTCCTTCTGGCGCGAGGTGGGAGACGGTGGCGGCTCTGGTGGGCTGGGCCAGCTCCTGGGCCGTGGTCGGGCGCCAGGTATGTCCAGGTGAGTGGCCCAGTGGCCTTCTCTCTCTCTTACTTAATTGTTTCTGTTTTCTAGTTTAATTTGTTTTGTTTTGATTTAGTAAAATACTAAACCATTTTATAAAATCCTGGAAATAATTAGGGGTGTTGTCTGAATTATTCCAGTGACCCATAACTATTTCCAACATTTTTGGAGCACCTAAAATGTATATAGCATTTAAATAGCTCCAATTCAAATATGTTTGAATTAATTTCAAAGACCATAAATGCCTTGGAAAAATGTGCATGACCTCTGGTAAAGGTTTTAACCTTTTTCCATAAATAATGAACATTTTTGAAGGGCATTTTGGGTTTAATGAAAATATTTTTATTTTGAACCTAGTTGAATTCATTTGGTGCTAGGGTTTGGTCATCCCCAATTCAAATTCATTTGAATTAGACATGATGACATGAATGCTTTCATGCAACTAACTACAAGCAATTCTAGGGCTGTGACAACTCACCCCCACTAAACAAGAATCTCGTCCCGAGATTCAAGACGTGAGGTAAGAAGACAGAGGGACACAAGCTAACACCATCTTCATGATCCAATTGCTCTTCGCGAAGATGTTGATCCGTTGCTTCAATTAATGTTGACGTCTTTGCTTTCGAGATCTTCATCCAACACGATGACGACAAGGGAAAACTCTATAGAAATCGATCTCCTTAAAGATCGAGCAACTCACGATCAACTCACGGAATGCGACGTTGAGTATCTCTTGAGCTGAGACTCAACACATACATCGAGAGAGGGATGAAGTGAAACAGAGAACGAAGATTCAAGTTGATAAACACAATTCCACGCTGAATAAGACGGTGCATGGTTTCAAAGTAGCGAGGAGATAATTGCCATGACTCCATAACGAGGCACCTTAGGGAAGGTGGCTCGTAGAAATATTCCCTGAAGTGGCAAAAAGAATTACTTTTGATCCTAAGATCATTGAAACTCTTTATACTAGCCTAAGGCAATCACAAACGATCGTTCGAGGGAGTTCGGGAGAACGACACACTCGGGCTAGGATGGACGATGCAGATGCAAAGGAAGATAACACCTTCTCAGATTTCACCTTAGCGAGGCCAAGGAAGAAAAATCTGGATGATCGACCGAGAGACATTTAGCACTCCGCTTCTAATGTTCTCCTTGATGTTCTAGCGTAACCCATTAGATGTGGTTTGGTATCTTGAACATCAAGTAGTAGGTCGGACTTCGGGTGCGCAGAAATCCATAAGGAATAACTAGTGGAATAAATCCTAAGAAATCCTTATGGGGAGGTGGCCAACTTACTCGATCAAGATACTACCATAATAGGTCTTCCGGCTGGGTGTGTTGGCCACGACATCCACTTTACCGGTTATCGAGAGACCAATATTATAATTCTTGGAAAATGTTCCAACCATCATATCTGCCTGAGATTCAGATCTAGTTGGTTTCATTCTAGAAACCAGGTCTAGTTGGTTTCATCAAGTCTAGAAAGAAAATTAAGGTTTGCAACACAAATCGACGAGAAGATGTTGCAAGATTCTCAGGGGATGAACTACGATAGCAAGCTCCAAAACATGAGCTGGTTCTGCTACATACATGTGAGCACGTTGTCCCAGACAAGCATGATCACATGGTAGTCTTATAATAAAACACTACCGAGTTCTGGTTGGGAACCATCAACGAGGATATCAAAGTCCTTTCATAAGTCCGGATTAGCTCTTATGAAGGAACTCCTTTTCCTTAAACAAGTCAGTTAGTGGCTTGGTGTGCTAGGGATACATATAGAATGAAGGTTGCAAGTCTCCAAACCGCGGTATACTTCGCACATATGCATGACTGACTTGGGATGATTCCAGAGGAGGCAAAACAAACTTTCTCGAATTCACGGCGGCAACTTGCATCTAATGCACATGAATTAGTGTAAGTCACTTCTTTCATCCAACATATGCTTCATGAACGGATCACGAAGATAATGCTTATAAAGTTTCCAATACTAGCTGGATGTTCAACACGAGTCATGGAGAAGGTAGCAGTGTTGCTGATGGGCTCAACAAAATTTCATCCAGGTTTCCATGGAGATGGAATTCCATAATTATATGAACAAGTGATAGCATTGATCAGACCCAAAAGATATAATGGTGTATGCTCGAGGGATCAACCACGAGTAAGACAACGTTATGAACATCGTTGGTTCTGATTTGACTTGATGATAGCCCATACTCAAATCAAAGTCTTAATATGAGAATAGGTCCAACAACTGATCACAGGGACCAATCGATGAAGATATCATCTATCTTCAACACACACAAAAAGATATCCCTTAGTGATAAACTAAGTCAGATAAGCTTTTATCTTCCAACTCTCCAAGTTGTTGTTTTGCTTAACCAACTAGCTCAGGGGTATCCAGCACGGATTCTTGGAGAAGGGGTGGTTTACAAGAGACCCACTTGATCACGAACTCAACATGTTGGTCAGGTGGCAACCTGGTGACACTTCCGAGAAGATATTCAGAACATCACGAACCACCGATATGTTACTAAGCTCGAGAACGATCTTGCTTTTCAAAGCAAGACGATATGACCGAATAAGCAAGGACTGACACTATCCTAACTCATTGATCGAAAAGTGCACCGGGAATAAGGACTAGGTAGCACGATCAACCTTAGGATGTGATTCAGTAACCAACACGCTAAGGATGAAATTATTGTCCTTTAACTACCAAGCAACGGAGTTGCTAGGAGTATAGATTTCACACATCATAGTTCACCTATCGGCATTCCGGTCGTGACGACACGGAACTGAGGAATGAGCAATGATGGCGAGAAGTATCACTGCGTTAAGAATTCGTGAGAGATGGTGGAATTCCTACAATATTCTCGACATAAAGGGGGTAATACTCGAAGGTAGAACAGAACAAAAGCTGGTTAGGCATTTGATCTGCGGAATACAACTACTTTGACCCAATCCCAGAGATGGACGAGGTACTGGAATTTGTTTCTCCTAGTCATTCCGGATTAGAATGGCTTGACAGACCACAGGAATAATAGGCATCGATAACACAAATGCACAATTACTCCTGACTATCAATTGATAGACGAGGGCCAGAAAATAACTAAAGAGGGACAACCCAAGGAACATATGTTTTTTTCTGAGTTGTGGATGCATGGATTAGTATGTCGAACAAATTCAACATATTTCTTCCGGATAACCCATGTAGAGAAGGAAGGACTGGCAGAGTCACAATATGAATGGAGTACTCCTCAAGAGCGCCCTGGTTGTGATCTTTTGGTTAAAAGAACTTCTGCCATGAATGGTTCATGGTATTTGGAGGAACGATATACCACGGACCTCGAGGACTAATGCAAAGGTTACTAATAACCTAAAGGAACGAGCAAACACTATCAACAGGAGGTAAGTGGAGTGAATCTTGGGCTTAAACCCAGGAATAGAATGCTTACTAACTAGATGGCATCACGGGATGCTTTCGAGAATAATGGCCAGAATCTGCACACAGGGAATACAAGCATAGCTAGCTTACTAGGTAATCTTCTAAGACACCTAGGGTCGTAATAATAACTCCAACATATATGTCAAGGCAACAGAGTACCTCAACTCAACGATTAGTGTGGTTAATCTGGCCCAAAGGAACATCGAGAACGGAAAGAAGGGATTGCAAATGCATCGGACTATTTAGAAACCTGGGATGACTTGGACAGCATAACGGCTGTAAATGCTCAAAGGATTTGAGACATCCTGCAAAAATGGTGGCATAACCACTTAGAAGCACAATATCAAGGTTCCGAGACCAACTATGAACACACGGAAGTAGTAGAAACTGAACTGGGGCTTAAATCCATCAATCCTAAGATTCTACGGATTAGTAACACGTGATCCTGATAGAAAGATGAGAAGCCTAGTTCTTAATCCCCGTAGAAGAGAAGAGGGTGACTCAGATCAGAAGGGCATAAGGTAAAGGAGTAAAAAGAGCCTTACGTTCCCTTCCACAATCAATTCCCTTATATAACTAAAGCATTTCTAGACTCAACTTCGACCAGTTTGGCTTCGTAAACCTACAGGCAGTCAGGCTCTGATACCAACGCTGTCGGGACCCCGATTCCAAGTCACACCGATCTAGCCTGTAACACCTCATATCACTTTGCGGCCTCACGCACGGTACTCCCACGGGTGTCGCCTTACCATGGCCCGGGACTGTTTGCGCCTTTTGGCTCGCGTATATGACAATGTCGCTAGCATCCATATGACAGAGAACCCGGGCCGACATGGCTAGTCGTGAACCCAAAGTGGCACTAACGTATGGGGACAGGCATACCTGAATCAACATCGAACGTGTCGGTCAGCAGCGTGCGAATCCGGGCTGTAGCACTGGGCTAACAGGACTCCGGGAACCCGGGCTGTAGCAGGCTAGGCAGGACTCCGGATGTCACCGCGTGACATTTCCCCGAAGGGATAGACACAGGAGCGATATGAAACACATGCCGGCCAGTCAAGTGTTCCGGAGCAGTAGTGCTGGGCTAGCAGGACTCCGGTGAACCGGGCTGTAGCGGACTACTATGGCTCATGGGAGCACAAGACTACATTTCCCCATAGGAGAGGCTACAAAGGATAAACAACTAGGTTGTCGGATCCCACACATACCAAGCATTTCAATCATACACACAATATGCTCGATATGTGCAAATGCAACATGGCATCACAACAAGACTCTACGACTCAGAGTATTTATTCATTAGGCTCCGAAGAGCCAGATATTACAAACATGGGTCTCATGACCCAACATTCAGAGCATACAAGTCAAAGCACATGCGGAAGCTCAACATGTCTGAGTACAGACATCTACAAATGAAAAAAAAGGCTGAGAAGCCTGACTATTTACTAGATCCTGCCGAGGGCACAAGATCGTAGCTGAGGTATCAAGCTAAACGTCGAAGTCCACACGGAACTACTAGCGAGACTGACGTCTCTCTGCAAAACATAAAATAAGCAAACGTGAGTACAAATGTACCCAGCAAGACTTACATCAGAACTATCTACATATGCATCGGTATCAACAAAGGGGGTGGTGGAGTTTAACTGCAGCAAGCCAGCTTTGACTCGGTGGCTATCCTAACTACGACTGCAAGCAACTCTTTTGAGGTGGCGCACACGAGTCCACATATTCACCAAATCAATACTCCACTATGGACCCGCTCCCGTCTCCCTACGAGAACGCCATCCATAGCACTCACGCTTATCTTGCGCATTTTAGAGTATCCACTTTCACTTGTCTATGAACTGTTATAGGCAACCCAGAAGTCCATTTCCGCGGACACGGCTATTCGAATAGATCATATTAACCCTGCAGGGGTGTACTTCGTCACACACGCTCTCGCCACTTACCACCATGTACACGTCGTGTACCTCGGCAACCTTCAAGCGGAAGCCTGGCGAGGGAGTCGGCCACAGCCTACCTAAACACTCAAGTCTCTAGTCCAGGTTTATCGCCTATTCAGGTTCCATCCGCAGGGAGTCCGGCCGAGTTTTCCACATACGGCCCCGAACGATGTGTGCAGGGTTCCCGAGACACCAAACGGGCGCCCGGTACACCGTGCCACGTGCCTACCGCATCACAGCCCACCCCTCGGTCAGCGCTGTCCACGGCCTCCAGCATACTACAAACACCAGAAACTACTTGCAACTCCTGGACAGAGGACAAGGGTGATTAAGAAGCCGAGAGGGTCCATTGGTTTCGGGCCCAATGCGTGGTAGTAACTGTATCATGGATCACAAACACAGAACTCAGTTCCTGAGGACGGCTTCAATGAGACAACCCACCATGTACTCCTACATGGCCTCTCACCGCTACCTTTACCAAATCGTGTTCACACACTTAGCTCACACACAGTAGGACATGTTCATCACCATTCCAATTCATCCCCGATGAATCAGACCCGACTCAACTCTAAGCAGTAGCAGGCATGACAAACAAGCATGAATGAGTAGGCACATGAGGGCTCAAACAACTCCTACTCATGCTAGTGGGTTTCATCTATTTACTGTGGCAATGACAGGTCATGCAGAGGATAAGGGGTTCAACTACCGCAACAAGTAACAGTTGAATCGTTGTTGTCCTAATGCAGTAAAGAGAGCAGGAGCGAGAGAGTGGGATTGTATCGGAATGAACAAGGGGTTATGCTTGCCTGACACTTCCGAAGATAGTATAGCTCTTCATCGGTGTCATCGATCTCATCGTCGGAATCACGGCTATCGAGAGGGGACAATCACCGGCAAACAAGGAAGAACACAATCAATGCAATGCACAATATGATGCATGATCATGACATGGCAATATGACGTGATTTGGCCTAATGCAACTAGCAACAGAAAGGTTTGGGTTGATTTGAACTCAAGGTTCAAATTCAAATTCAAACTATGAATTCAAATAGTGCATTATCATGTTTTCACCTATACAGCAGGTATAACTTAGTTTGACATGCATGAAAATGATACAGATGGATAGATTGCATTTTTCTGATAATTTTTCATATATAAATTATTTCATTCTGAGCTACGGTTGATTTTATATGATTTTTAGAAGTTTATACTATTTTCTGGAATTTCCTGATTAAAAATAAATCCAGAAAATGTAATACAGCGTCAGCCTGACGTCATCACTGCGTCAGCGAGTCAACGGCTGGTCCAGGTCAAACCTGACCAGTGGAGCCCACTGGTCAGTGACTCAGCTAACTAACCAAATTAGTTAGTGCTAATCTAAGTTAATTAGGGCCTGGGCCCACATGGCAGTGGCTCTAGGGGTGGTTTAGCTGGGTCATTAGTGGCTAATGACGAGCCACGTCATCAGTCGCCGGAGTTTCGCCGGCGACGACCATTTCGCGCGACGGAGATCGTCGGGATCTCGCTATAGGCCACAGTTTGAGGCGGGGTTTGCTCCTACGGATTGCTGGCGCTCCCGCGCATCTAGTGGTGGTAGCAGCAGCAGCTGGGATGGCCGGAGGTGACGGCGGCGAGCGCTTCCGCGGCGGCCGGAGTACGGGCACGCTCGGACACAGCGTTTTGGTGCACGGGAGGACGAGCTGCGGGTTGCTACGGAGCCCTGCGGACTCGCTGAGCACGGGGGTGGGCTCGAATGCGTCGTGGATGCGCTCTAGCTACGACGGTGCCATGGCCGGCGGCGGTGAGCTCTCGGGCTCGGTCGGAAGACGGGGCTAGGGGACGAGAACAGAGGGGGAGAGCGAGGGGGAAGCAACAGGAGCTCACAGTGAACTCTAAGGCGTCGTTAGAGAGGTCGGGGAAGCCCGGACGGTGACGAATCGAACGGGGCGGCGCTCGGAGCAGACGAAGAAGACAACAGCGATAGCGGCGCTGCGGGGCGCTCCGGCGTCACGTGCGTCGGCGTAGAGCTTCATGGATCCGAGGCGGAGCTTGTAGGCTAGTTGGATGGCCGCGGGGATGCTAGTGGCTGCGGTGGTTCACGGCAGCGTGCTCAGGCACGTGAGGGGAAGAGCGATGGAGAGAGATAGAGGAGAGGGAGAAGGTCGGGAGAGAGTGAGAGAGAAGTGAGAGGGGCTCGGGGAGGTGCCGTGGCACTCGTGGAGGCGTCCAGAAGCGGCGGAAGCAGGAGGTGGACTCGCGCGCGGCGACCACACGCCCGGCGTCCCTCTGGCGTCCTTCTGGCGCGAGGTGGGAGACGGTGGCGGCTCTGGTGGGCTGGGCCAGCTCCTGGGCCGTGGTGGGGCGCCAGGTATGTCCAGGTGAGGGGCCCAGTGGCCTTCTCTCTCTCTTACTTAATTGTTTCTGTTTTCTAGTTTAATTTGTTTTGTTTTGATTTAGTAAAATACTAAACCATTTTATAAAATCCTGGAAATAATTAGGGGTGCTGTCTGAATTATTCCAGTGACCCATAACTATTTCCAACATTTTTGGAGCACCTAAAATGTATATAGCATTTAAATAGCTCCAATTCAAATATGTTTGAATTAATTTCAAAGACCATAAATGCCTTGGAAAAATGTGCATGACCTCTGGTGAAGGTTTTAACCTTTTTCCATAAATAATGAACATTTTTGAAGGGCATTTTGGGTTTAATGAAAATATTTTTATTTTGAACCTAGTTGAATTCATTTGGTGCTAGGGTTTGGTCATCCCCAATTCAAATTCATTTGAATTAGACATGATGACATGAATGCTTTCATGCAACTAACTACAAGCAATTCTAGGGCTGTGACAGTAGGAATTTTTTTGAAATTACTACGTTCCCCAACAGTGGCATCCGAGCCTGGTTTTATGCGTTGATGCTATGCACGAGTAGAACACAAGTGAGTTGTGGGCGGTATAAGTCATACTGCTTACCAGCATGTCATACTTTGATTCAGCGATATTGTGAGATGAAGCGGCCCGGACCGACATTACGCGTACGCTTACGCGAGACTGGTTTCACCGTTGCGAGCACTCGTTGCTTAAAGGTGACCGGCGGGTGTCTGTCTCTCTCACTTTAGTTGAACCGAGTGTGGCTATGCCCGGTCCTTGCGAAGGTTAAAACAACACCAACTTGACAAACTATCGTTGTGGTTTTGATGCGTAGGTAAGAACGGTTCTTGCTAAGCCCGTAGCAGCCACGTAAAACATGCAACAACAAAGTACAGGACGTCTAACTTGTTTTTGCAAGGCATGTTGTGATGTGATATGGTGAAGACATGATGTGATATAATTTGTTGTATGAGATGATCATGTTTTGTAACCGAGTTATCGGCAACTGGCAGGAGCCATATGGTTGTCGCTTTATTGTATGAGATGCAATCGCCATGTAATAGTTTTACTTTATCACTAAGCGGTAGCGATAGTCGTAAAAGCAATAAGTTGGCGAGACGACAACGATACTACGATGGAGATCAAGGTGTCGTGCCGGTGACGATGGTGATCATGACGGTGCTTCGGAGATGGAGATCACGAGCACGGTGCTTCGGAAATGGAGATCACAAGCACAAGATGATGATGGCCATATCATATCACTTATATTGATTGCATGTGATGTTAATCCTTTATGCATCTTATCTTGCTTTGATTGACGGTAGCAATATAAGATGATCTCTCACTAAAATTTCAAGATAAAAGTGTTCTCCCTGAGTATGCACCGTTGCGAAAGTTCTTCGTGCTGAGACACCACGTGATGATCGGGTGTGATAAGCTCTACATTCAAATACAACGGGTGCAAAACAGTTGCACACGCGGAATACTCAGGTTAAACTTGACAAGCCTAGCATATGCAGATATGGCCTCGGAACACAGAGACCGAAAGGTCGAGCGTGAATCATATAGTAGATATGATCAACATAGTGATGTTCACCATTAAAACTACTCCATCTCACGTGATGATCGGACATGGTTTAGTTGATTTGGATCACGTAATCACGTAGATGATTAGAGAAATATCTATCTAGTGGGAGTTCTTAAGTAATATGATTAATTGAACTTAAGTTTATCATGAACTTAGTACCTGATAGTATCTTGCTTGTCTATGTTAATTGTAGATAAATGGCCCGTGCTGTTGTTCCATTGAATTTTAATGCGTTCCTTGAGAAAGCTAAGTTGAAAGATGATGGTAGCAATTACACGTACTGGGTCCGTAACTTGAGGATTATCCTCATTGCTGCACAGAAGAATTACGTCCTGGAAGCACTGCTAGGTGCCAGGCCTCCTGCAAGAGCTACGCCAGAAGTTATGAACGTCTGGCAGAGCAAAGCTGATGACTACTCGATAGTTCAGTGTGCCATGCTTTACGGCTTAGAACCGGGTCTTCAACGACGTTTTGAACGTCATGGAGCATATGAGATGTTCCAGGAATTGAAGTTAATATTTCAAGCAAATGCCCGGATTGAGAGATATGAAGTCTCCAATAAGTTCTATAGCTGCAAGATAGAAGACAATAGTTCTGTCAGTGAGCATATACTCAGAATGTCTGGGTATAATAATCACTTGATTCAACTGGGAGTTCAACTTCCGGATGATTGCGTCATTGACAGAATTCTTCAATCACTGCCACCAAGCTACAAGAGCTTCGTGATGAACTATAACATGCAAGGGATGGATAAGACAATTCCCGAGCTCTTCGCAATGCTAAAGGCAACGGAGGTAGAAATCAAAAAGGAGCATCAAGTGTTGATGGTCAGTAAAACCACTAGTTTCAAGAAAAAGGGCAAAGGGAAGAAGAAAGGGAACTTCAAGAAGAACGGCAAGCAAGTTGTTGTTCAGGAGAAGAAATCCAAGTCTGGACCTAAGCCTGAAACTGAGTGCTTCTACTATAAGCAGACTGGTCACTGGAAGCGGAACTGCCCCAAGTATTTGGCAGATAAGAAGGATGGCAAGGTTAGCAAAGGTATATGTGATATACATGTTATTGATGTGTACCTTACTAATACTCGTAGTAGCACCTGGGTATTTGATACTGGTTCTGTTGCTAATATTTGTAACTCGAAACAGGGGCTACGGATTAAGCGAAGAATGGCTAAGGATGAGGTGACGATGCGCGTGGGAAATGGTTCCAAAGTCGATGTGATCGCCGTCGGCAGGCTACCTCTACATCTACCTTCGGGATTAGTTTTAGACCTAAATAATTGTTATTCGGTGCCAGCGTTGAGCATGAACATTATATCTGGATCTTGTTTAATGCGAGACGGTTATTCATTTAAATCAGAGGATAATGGTTGTTCTATATGAATAATATCTTTTATGGTCATGCACCCTTGAAGAGTGGTCTATTTTTGATGAATCTCGATAGTAGTGATACACATATTCATAATGTCGAAGCCAAAAGATGTAGAGTTGATAATGACAGTGCAGCTTATTTGTGGCACTGCCGTTTGGGTCATATCGGTGTAAAGCGCATGAAGAAACTCCATACTGATGGAATTTTGTGATCACTTGATTTTGGATCACTTGGTACTTGCGAACCGTGCCTTATGGGCAAGATGACCAAAACACCGTTCTCCGGAACTATGGAGAGAGCAACAGATTTGTTGGAAATTATACATACAGATGTATGTGGTCCGATGAATATTGAGGCTCGTGGCGGATATCGTTATTTTCTCACCTTCACAGATGATTTGAGTAGATATGGGTATATCTACTTAATGAAACATAAGTCTGAAACATTTGAAAAGTTCAAAGAATTTCAGAGTGAAGTTGAAAATCATCGTAACAAGAAAATAAAATTCCTACGATCTGATCGTGGAGGAGAATATTTGAGTTACGAGTTTGTCCTACATTTGAAACAATGCGGAATAGTTTCGCAACTCACGCCACCCGGAACACCACAGCGTAATGGTGTGTCCGAACGTCGTAACCGTACTTTATTAGATATGGTGCGATCTATGATGTCTCTTACTGATTTACCGCTATCATCTTGGGGTTATGCTTTAGAGACGGCTGCATTCACTCTAAATAGGACACCATCGAAATCCGTTGAGACGACGCCTTTTGAACTATGGTTTGGAAAGAAACCAAAGTTGTCGTATCTTAAAGTTTGGGATTGCGATGCTTATGTGAAGAAACTTCAACCTGATAAGCTCGAAGCTAAATCGGAGAAATGTGTCTTCATAGGATACCCAAAGGAGACTGTTGGGTACACCTTCTATCACAGATCCGAAGGCAAGATATTCGTTGCTACGAATGGATCCTTTCTAGAGAAGGAGTTTCTCTCGAAAGATGTGAGTGGGAGGAAAGTAGAACTTGATGAGGTAACTGTACCTGCTCCCTTATTGGAAAGAAGATTATCGCAGAAATCAGTTTCTGCGACACTTACACGAAGTAGCGAGGAAGTTAATGATAATGATCATGAAACTTCAGATCAAGTTATTACTGAACCTCGTAGGTCAACTAGATCAAGATCCGCACCAGAGTGGTATGGTAATCCTGTTCTAGAGGTCATGTTACTAGACCATGACGAACCTACGAACTATGAAGAAGCGATGGTGAGCCCAGATTCCGCAAAATGGCTTGAAGCCAGGAAATCCGAGATGGGATCCATGTATGAGAACAAAGTATGGAATTTGGTTGACTTGCCCGATGGTCGGCAAGCCATTGAAAACAAATGGATCTTCAAGAAGAAGACTGACGCTGATGGTAATGTTACTGTCTATAAAGCTCAACTTGTTGCGAAAGGTTTTCGACAAGTTCAAGGGATTGACTACGATGAGACCTTCTCACCCGTAGCGATGCTTAAGTCTGTCCGAATCATGTTAGCAATTGCCGCATTTTATGATTATGAAATTTGGCAAATGGATGTCAAAACTGCATTCCTGAATGGATTTCTGGAAGAAGAGTTGTATATGATGCAACCGGAAGGTTTTGTCGATCCAAAGGGAGCTAACAAAGTGTGCAAGCTCCAGCGATCCATTTATGGACTGGTGCAAGCCTCTCGGAGTTGGAATAAACGCTTTGATAGTGTGATCAAAGCATTTGGTTTTATACAGACTTTTGGAGAAGCCTGTATTTACAAGAAAGTGAGTGGGAGCTCGATAGCATTTCTGATATTATATGTGGATGACATTTTACTGATTGGAAATGATATAGAATTTCTGGATAGCATAAAGGGATACTTGAATAAGAGTTTTTCAATGAAAGACCTCGGTGAAGCTGCATATATATTAGGCATTAAGATCTATAGAGATAGATCAAGACGCTTAATTGGACTTTCACAAAGCACATACCTTGACAAAGTTTTGAAGAAGTTCAAAATGGATCAAGCAAAGAAAGGGTTCTTGCCTGTACTATAAGGTGTGAGATTGAGTAAGACTCAATGCCCGACCACTGCAGAAGATAGAGAGAAGATGAAAGATGTTCCCTATGCTTCAGCCATAGGCTCTATCATGTATGCAATGTTGTGTACCAGACCTGATGTGTCCCTTGCTATAACTTTAGCAGGGAGGTACCAAAGTAATCCAGGAGTGGATCACTGGATAGCGGTCAGGAACATCCTGAAATACCTGAAACGGACTAAGGATATGTTTCTCATTTATGGAGGTGACAAAGAGCTCATCGTAAGGGGTTACGTTGATGCAAGCTTTGACACTGATCCGGACGATTCGAAATCACAAACCGGATACGTATTTACATTGAACGGTGGAGCTGTCAGTTGGTGCAGTTCTAAGCAAAGTGTCGTGGCGGGATCTACGTGTGAAGCGGAATACATAGCTGCTTCGGAAGCAGCAAATGAAGGAGTCTGGAAGAAGGAGTTCATATCCGATCTAGGTGTCATACCTAGTACATCGGGACCAATGAAAATCTTTTGTGACAATACTGGTGCAATTGCCTTAGCAAAGGAATCCAGATTTCACAAGAGAACCAAGCACATCAGAAGACGCTTCAATTCCATCCGGGATTTAGTCCAGGTGGGAGACATAGAAATTTGCAAGATACATACGGATCTGAATGTTGCAGACCCGTTGACTAAGCCTCTTCCTCGAGCAAAACATGATCAGCACCAAGACTCCATGGGTGTAAGAATCATTACTATGTAATCTAGATTATTGACTCTAGTGCAAGTGGGAGACTGAAGGAAATATGCCCTAGAGGCAATAATAAAGTATTATATATTTCCTTATATCATGATAAATGTTTATTATTCATGCTAGAATTGTATTAACTGGAAACATAATATATGTGTGAATACATAGACAAACAGAGTGTCACTAGTATGCCTCTACTTAACTAGCTCGTTAATCAAAGATGGTTATGTTTCCTAACCATATACATGAGTTGTCATTTGATTAACGAGATCACCTCATTAGGAGAATGACGTGATTGACATGACCCATTACGTTAGCTTAGCACCCGATCGTTTAGTATGTTGCTATTGCTTTCTTCATGACTTATACATGTTCCTATGACTATGAGATTATGCAACTCCCGTTTACCGGAGGAATACTTTGTGTGCTACCAAACGTCACAACGTAACTGGGTGATTATAAAGGTGCTCTACAGGTGTCTCCAAAGGTACTTGTTAGGTTGGCGTATTTCGAGATTAGGATTTGTCACTCCCATTGTCGGAGAGGTATCTCTGGGCCCACTCGGTAATGCACATCACTATAAGCCTTGCAAGCATTGTGACTAATGAGTTAGTTGCGGAATGATGTATTACGGAACAAGTAAAGAGACTTGCCGGTAACGAGATTGAACTAGGTATCGAGATACCGACGATCGAATCTCGGGCAAGTAACATACCGATGACAAAGGGAACAACGTATGTTGTTATGCGGTCTGACCGATAAAGATCTTCGTAGAATATGTGGGAGCCAATATGGGCATCCAGGTCCCGCTATTTGTTATTGACCGGAGAGGTGTCTCGGTCATGTCTACATAGTTCTCGAACCCAAAGGGTCCGCACGCTTAAAGTTACGATGAAAGTTATATTATGAGTTTATATGTTTTGATGTACCGAAGGTTGTTTGGAGTCCCGGATGTGATCACGGACATGACGAGGAGTCTCGAAATGGTCGAGACATAAAGATTGATACATTGGACGACTATATTCGGACACCGGAAGTGTTCCGGAGAAGTTTCGGATTAAACCGGAGTGCCGGAGGGTTACCGGAACCCCCCGGGGAAGTATTGGGCCTTAGTGGGCCTTGAGGGGAGAGAGAGGGCAGCAGCCAGGAGGTGGCGCGCCCCCTCCCAGGAGGAGTCCTAGTTGGACTAGGAGAGGGGGGGCGCAGCCCCCTTTCCCTCTCCCTCTCCCTCTCTTTCCATCCCCCCTTCTTTTCCTAGTAGGACTAGGGAAGGGGAGTCCTACTCCTACTAGGAGGAGGACTCCCCCTCTCTCCTTGGCGCGCCTAAGGGCAGCCGGCCTCCCCCTTGCTCCTTTATATACGGGGGCAGGGGGGCAGCTCTCAACACACTTGATATACGATATTTTAGCCGTGTGCGGTGCCCCCCTCCACCAAATTACACCTCGATAATACCGTCGCGGAGCTTAGGCGAAGCCCTGCGTCGGTGGAACATCATCATCGTCACCACGCCGTCGTGCTGACGAAACTCTCCCTCAACACTCGGCTGGATCGGAGTTCGAGGGGCGTCATCGAGCTGAACGTGTGTAGAACTTGGAGGTGCCGTACGTTCGGTACATGATCGGTCGGATCGTGAAGACGTATGACTACATCAACCGCATTGTCATAACGCTTCCGCTATCGGTCTACGAGGGTACGTGGACAACACTCTCCCCTCTCGTTGCTATGCATCACCATGATCTTGCGTGTGCGTAGGAAATTTTTTGAAATTACTACGTTCCCCAACAGGGATCCCTCACGCTTGCGCGACACGGAGAGCACCATAGGACAGCACCAATAATAAAACATGCAACTCAAACAAATCATAGCAATTCATCAATAACCGGTTGGACAACGGAAATCTACTCAGACATCATAGGATGGCAACACATCATTGATTAATAATATGAAGCATAAAGCACCATGTTCAAGTAGAGGGTACAGCGGGATTCGGGAGAGTGGACCACTGTAGATAGAAGGGGGAAGGTGATGGAGATGTTGGTGAAGATGGCGGAGGTGTTGGTGTAGATCGCGGTGATGATGATGGCCCCCGGCAGCGCTCCGGCGCCACCGGAAGCAAGGGGGAGAGAGCCCCCTTCTTCTTCTTCTTCCTTGACCTTCTCCCTGGATGGGAGAAGGGCTTCCCCTCTGGTCCTTGGCTCCCATGGCGTGGGAAGGGCGAGAGCCCCTCCAAGATTGGATCTATCTCTCTGTTTCTGCGTTCCCAGATTCTGCCCCTTCACCGTTTCTTTTATATCCGGAAATCCGTAACTCCGATTGGGGTGAATCTTTCTCATAAAATTACCTTTCTTGCAGCAAAAGAAGAGCGTCAACCGCCTTACGGGGGGCCAGGAGAGTCCAGGGCGTGCCCCCTATCTCCTGGCCCCCTCAGGCACCGTCTCGCATTGATTTTACTTCCCAAAAATCACAAATATTCCAAAATAATTCTCCGTCCGTTTTTATCCCATTTGGACTCTGTTTGATATGGGGTTTCTGTGAAACATAAAACATGCAACAAACAGGAACTGGCACTGGGCATTGGATCAATATGTTAGTCCCAAAAATAGTATAAAAAGTTGCCAAAAGTATATGAAAGTTGAAGAATATTGGCATGGAACAATAAAAAATTATAGATACGACGGAGACGTATCAGCAGTGTCCAAGCTCCAACGTCGGACTATATCCGAGCTCCAACGCCGGATTATATCCGAGGTGTCATAGATCACCTTGGTTCAAAAAAGTTGAAAGAGTTTAACTAAGCTTAATACCGGAAATGCCCTCTATGGAGCCAGCCACTGGCGCCCGAGCTTTATGCCGGACTGCTTCCGAGGTGGTGCACCACCCCGACTACGGGCTGATTTTGATGAATTTTATTCCGAATTGTGCAATGTAATCTCTGACGGGATGTATAGCCAGTATCCCTCAAGGTGTGTGTTGGCCTAATATCCGAGATGCACCTGAAGGAAAACATGAAACCGCTGATACTAGTAGCCCCTGAGACTCAGGTCGATGCGCGAAATCGGCCTGAGGATCAACTCATAGCTCGGCAGCATACGTAGAAATAGACGCAGTGTAATATATTCGAGATAATAGTGATCGGCGAACGGGCCCTTGAGAGAGGGTCTTGAGAAGTTGCTGCAATATATTAGCTTGACGCTATATACGTCCAGATGGTACCTGTTGTTGTCTGAAGACGCATTTGCGCATAGTTCGGTCGAGCCGAACACTGAGCACTTTGAATTTTCTGCATTGAGTAGGCAATGCAGTAGCCCCCGAGACACTGGTCGAGTGGCAACACTAGATCAGGGGATCGATGTACCCCTTTAATATATGTTAAAGATAAGCACGAAGCCCAGTAGCCCCCGAGCCTTAATATGGGCACGGGTGGCCGAATTAAGGATCGATATCCAGAGTAAAATCACAAAGTATGTGTAATAATTCTATGTATCCAAGTACTTTAGATCATTAATGCTCGGATCCGCATTGTACAAAACTTTGTTAACCGGCCATCGGCCTCGGCCAGAAGCTGAGGAGTGTTTGTCCTACTTTATAAAGCCTTTATGAGGGCAAAGATTTACTACAAACAAGGCAAACCGGCCATACGGTTTTATAAACAAAGGTACACGGAGAGATATGTTATATTACTTTTTTACGTACGAAACATCTTCCAGAGAAAATAGTCCCGCTATCGGTTCCTTTCTTTGGGTTGTCATGCTAAGCATGATCATGAAGCCTCAACTCCGATCAATGTGGGAGGAAAATATTTAGGACTTAGTTCGGGGAAAGTTCCTGAACTCTATGGTATTAATGAACCAAAATTTTAACTTCCGTCGTTGCCGACCAATGTGATCCTTTAAGATTGCTAGCTTTCGGCTTCACCCAGTCTGAGGTATCAACTCGGATGACCCGGTAGTAACAATCACAAAGGTGCTCCCTTTACCGCCTAGCCGAACAATCGGGAACGTAGGGGTAAGCACAGGAGCCAGGCAACCCAGCTTGGCCAAAATCTTAATTCAAATTGATGCATATTTATGGCTTTATAACGATAATTACGGAAGGCAACACTTGTATAATGAATACAAATGCTGATGACATATACTTATTTTGACTCCATTGCGACCGTTTATCAGTTGAAAGTGGCCCATCGTTGGCTTCTACCCCTTTGTAGATACTACACAGGGTGTTTCTGCAATAACCAGACAACCCTTAGCCGACGTCTCGGTGCCCGGAGGCGGTTGTGTTAGCGGAAACGAGGCAATCAGATATCTTGGCTTTATAACTTTCACTTAGTCATAGGAGCTTTAAACTGGGGAAGCTAGCTACGAGCCCCCGGTTAGTGTTCGACGACAGCTGAGGTAAAGCCGTAAACACTTCGGCCAATGTTATGAACGTCTCATCATTTAACACGGTCATCGGATCGCTGACCAGTTTGCGCTTATTGTGACAGTCTGTTTTCGACTTTCTCCACTGAGGTGCTTAACCATGCGAGCTGGATAGTGGTTCTCCCGTTGCACACCTAGCCGAACAAAGCGGAACATAGGAGTCAAGCACAGGAGCCGGGCAACCCAATAATTGACCGAAGACACAATTAGAGACCGATGCATATATTGCAACATCCGAGAATGTTTTTGCCGAATCTCTAAAGGTGTCCGGCATTGCACTGTGAGACTTATGCGAAAAACACACAAATAGTTTAAAAGTGCCAAAAGCTTGGAAAACCAATAAACGTCAGTAAAAACATGACATCCGAACAAGATCAAGTGTTCGGTGCCAATCTGAGAATTGGAAAAAAAATTGTGCTTCTGTCGTGCTTTAACATGACACATCCGATCTCAAGACTTCGAGTCAAAAAAGGAGCGGTAGAAAAAGACTTTGCTACGACCAAGAAGAAAACACATTTACTATAAAACAACTCATATAAATTTAAGAGCCCCCAAGTGACTTGGGTAACAGAATTTTATGTATAATGATTGGATGTACCGAAGTACTTATATCATATATGTGTGTTCACCCGAACTTTATATGCGTCTTAACCGACCGTCGGCTTCTCCCTCTTCAGTCAAGGACCGAAAAGTGTTATGTACTCCACCTGTCGAGAATATCGATGGTGTTTTTGATAACCAGACAATCAGGCCATAAGGCTGTAACAGACAAAGCGCGCTCAGGGAACTTATGCTATATTACTGACAAAGTGTAAGAAGCATCTTCGAAGAAAATAGTACCCCCACCGATACCTTTCTTCGGTTGCTCATTATTACTATGAGACTTGTGCAATCGATTTTTTGTACTTATGAGTTCCGTTGTGTGCCGACCATTATTGAAAACAATAAGAGCGCTAGCTTTTGGCTTCACCCAGTTTGATGTCCGGCTCGGATGACCCGATCGTGACAATCGCAGAGGTGCTCCCTTTACTCCCTAGCCGAACAATCGTGAACGTAGGGGTAAACACAGGAGCGAGGCAACCCAGCTTGCAAATCGCTTAGGTCAATATGGTGCATATTGTGGCGTAATACACGAACAAGGAACGAAGCCGTACAAGTATAATCATATGCAAGAAGAAAAGCTCCATGAAGGAAGCCCCCAAATAAAAAGGGTATTTGAGTATGTATGTCACAAACAAAGTTATGACAAGGAATTTTTTCGCAAACAACTTTTTGCCAATAAAGTATAATGCTTGGTCGAACCGAACAAAATGGTAAAACTGAAAGTTTTTGAGCATGCAAGCGACTTAGCTGGTTAATGTGTTCGGCATTGATGACGCGATTCGGGCTTGTGGCGGGACGAAGACGCCCATTGATCTGTGACAGATCCGACTAGGTTTGCAGTCCTCGGCATGGCCGAGGTCCTAGCCCCCAGGCCCGAGGTGTCCGAGCAAGGAGTTCGGCACTCCAGAGTGGTGACCGCGTAACGCAGTCAAAGTCGATTACCTGCACACATAAAACAGTGCGGTCCAGGAAATAATATATATATAATCCTTGCATAATTGCTTTACACAAAAATAATTTATTTAAAGAGATGTTGCCTGGCGCCAAAGCCAATGTCGATGCAGGGCGTCCGCGTGACGCAGTGAAGGCGTGACAAAGCCTGAATTTGCAGGGCGGTCCGAGCTTCGGATGCGACGTTCGCCGAACTATGTACGAAAACTGACCGAACCACCACGCGACCATCTTTAATGTGGCCGTCATTTGATAGACCTGTGTACAGATGATGGAACAAACCAGAGTAATAATTCCTTAAGTAAAATAAACCCAACAAGCAAAAATTGTTAGGATTAATGGCACCTGGTTTATTTGTTGTAGCAGTTCGAAGAAAAGCGACTTTCCACTCAAGCCGGACATAGTTCGGCCAGTAATCTACTGACAGGGAGAGAGATTTCAATGAATCTAGCACGTTGCCCAAGGGCGAGTGCTGAAAGATATCCGCGGAGGTTAACTCCATGATCGGTGCCCAATTAGATTCGATGGGCACGGATGCACGCGGTTCGGAGCCTATGGCCGGAGACGAGTCCGAGGGTCCGATGACACAGACCTCATTGGAGGTGAAGTCTGTGTTCGGCTTTACCGCCGATGAGTGTGCGGCCTCCGTGGCGGGGTCCATCCACCCGTCCTCGGATGGCATGATCTGCTCCGGATTAAGAGCCGGGGCAATCGCAGGTGTGATCTCCTGAACACCGTCCGATGGCAGATCTAAGTCATGCTCATCGTGACTGTTCGGCGCACCTGCTATGGGCTCGAATTCGTCAAAGATCAAGTTTGCGCGGACGTCGGCAGTATTGTTCAAGCTTCCAAACCTGACCCGATGGCCAGGGGTGTAGCTATTGATCTGCTACAGATGGCCAAGCGAGTTGGCTTGCAGTGCGAAGCCACCGAATACGAAGATCTGTCCGGGGAGGAAAACCTCACCCTGGATCGCGTCATTGTAGATGATTGAAGGAGCCATCAAGCCTTACCGTGACGACACAGTGGAACTCTCAATGAAAGCACCAATGTCGGTGTCAAAACCGGCGGATCTCGGGTAGGGGGTCCCGAACTGTGCATCTAAGGCTAATGGTAATAGGAGGCGGGGGACACAATGTTTACCCAGGTTCGGGCCCTCTCGATGGAGGTAATAGCCTACTTCCTGCTTGATTGATCTTGATGATATGAGTATTATAAGAGTTGATCTACCACGAGATCGTAGAGGCTAAACCCTAGAAGCTAGCCTATGATTATGATTGTTGTATATGATCGATCAACTAGCCTGGCCTCGGTTTATATAATGCACCAGAGGCCTAGGATGACAAGAGTCCTAGCCGAATACGCCGGTGGGGAGGAGTCCTTGTCTTGATCACCAAGTCTTGTGGAATCTTCCTTGTATGCGGCAGCTGTCCGAACTGGCCCATGAGTATACGACCATGGGGGTCCTCGGCCCAATCTAACTGATCGGGGGACGACGTGGTGAGTACCCCCTAGTCCAGGACACTGTCAATAAGGACCAAGTAGCACAGTAAAATTAGCACGATAATGATATAGCCGATCAGACTAGGAATGATGTGACGGAGTATCACTCCAATTAAGAATTTACAAGAGGTAGTGCAATGACACAATATCCTCAAGATAATATGAGGCAAAATTTGAAGGTAGATCAAATTATAGGTTGGACAGGTGAAATGACTTGCAGGAGACAAGTATTTTAACTTGTGTGGGAAATGGAACTAAGGAAAAACTATGGTCGAAACCACGATTATGAATGATCAAACCACCGATACAAGATGAACTTATAACAAGGGGTAATTATTTTTACGAGCAACTTCCATGATAAGTTCTACGTCGGATCAGTGGGTTGAACACAAAGGTTCAAGGTCGACTCCCACTTCTTCAATGCATAACTTTCGTTCACTCCTCGTTTTCGAAGAATTTGTAGTGCGAAAGATTTAGCTGGTGAAGCACCAGAAGAGTATGACCCACATCTCTTTCAAGTTCACACGGATTAGGGAAGGCATAGGTTCAACCCGTAGGGGTATCTTAGGAACATATGCCACTAACTTCCAGAGCATATAACATCAGCTCAATAGCAGAGCATGGTTGACAATAAGCAGAGGATACAATTTACCGAAGGCAATATGTATCAGGGGAAGAGCGCACGAGATTTTGAATATGAAGGACATTGTCGGATAATAACCCAACAAAGGATTTAGCGGTCCTCAATGGATCTGATGTGAGTATCAGTACTCAATCAGAAGAGGGAAAGAATGCAAAGGCATCAGATTATAGAAACAGCTGAATAATTCGACGTTCAAGTTGAAGGGAACTAGGTGGACAATCAATTACAACATGATTGGCCGAGATCCAACTCATGTCTAGAATGACTATGAGCAGGAAGGTCAAATTTTAGGATTCGACTAATGATTGCGAGCAATCGCAACATAATGAATCAATAGGCTCAGGATGACAATGGCAAAGGATGTTAATGAATATTGCTGGACATATGGATTTAACCATAATGCATGCAGACAAGACTTTCGGGAGCACTAGGCTGCAGAGGATCTTCGGGAGATCGAATTGCATTCAAAGAATTTTGTGCGACATATGATCAACTGGGGATGAATGAATCCCCGATAAGTGTGAGGAATTATTCGTAGGGTTATTCAGGCGGAAAAGAGCTGCAAGGCAATCGGAAAAAGGATTCTCGAAAGTCGGAGAATATTTTCGGTTATCTTGTAATAACAAGAACAACTAGGGATGGAAGTATGAACAACAAGGGTACGCGGTTATCCATAAGGATTCCATGGTGTTAAGGGATTGCAAAAGAAATGAACACACGTTCTCGGGAGTAGGTCGGAGAGTATCTTCGGAGTCTTCTTGTGAAGCAGACAACCATCCGGAATGAAGGGGCTCTTCGGGGAAAGTCGTTACGAGAACCTAATGTAGTTACTAAATTCATTTAACCCGAATAGAAGAGAGAACAGAGTCCCAGAGTATAGATGAGGAATAAAAGATCCTAATACCACCCAATGGCGACGCGGGCCCATAAGCCACACAGCCATGTTAGTAAAAGTTTTTCAATGACTAGAGTCAACTTCGACCAAGGAGTTGGAAAGGGGGCTACCTACAGGCAGTCGGATTTGATACCAACTTGTGACGCCCTCGATTCAATCGTACACTAATCATACACGCAAATGTGTACGATCAAGATCAAGGACTCACAGGAAGATATCACAACACAACTCTAGACACAAATTAAAATAATACAAGCCTTAAATTACAAGCCAGGGGCCTTGAGGGCTCGAATACATCAGCTTGAATACAAACGAGTCAGCGGAAGCAACAATATCTGAGTACAGACATAAGTTAAACAAGTTTGCCTTAAGAAGGCTAGTACAAAAGCAACATGATCGAAAAGGCAAGGCCTCCTTCCTGGGAGCCTCCTAACTACTCCTGGTCGTCGGTGGCCTCCACGTAGTAGTAGGCACCCTCGGGGTAGTAGTAGTCGTCACCGGTAGCATCTGGATCCTGGGCTCCACCATCTGGTTGCGACAACCAGAAAGAAGAAAGAAGGGGGGGAAGGGGTAGCAAAGCAACCGTGAGTACTCATCCAAAGTACTCGCAAGCAAGGATCTACACTACTTATGCGTCGCTATCACTGAAAGGGGTAGTATCTGTGGACTAACTACAGCATGCTAGAATAAGAGGGGGAGAAACTAGTCCTATCGAAGACTAGCATCTTCTGGAAACGAACGTCTTGCAGCAAGAGGAGGGAGTAGAGTAGTATAACATAAGTCATATTTTGTTGTTGTATCAATGCTCCGGGATCCTTTCTCCACTCCCAAAGCAACATATCCAAATCATGCCTCAGCATCCAGTTCTAGTTGTATCGATCGGGATACAACTCTGAGTGTCCGTTACCGTAGGACAGGCTATCGATAGATGTTTTCTTCCCTGCAGGGGTGCACCAACTTACCCACCACGCTCGATTAACTCCGGCCGGACACACTTTCCTGGGTCATGCCCGTCCTCATCCAAACAATACGCCGCAACCCGACCTAGGCTTAATAGAGAGGTCAGCACGCCGGACTAAACCAATGTCCCCAGGGGTCATGGGACATCGCCCCGGGAACTCCTGCACGTTGCGAACGCGGCCGGTGAGCAGACCTAGCTACCTCCTTAAAAAAGGCAGGTGCTTACCATTCCATTCCAACCCGGCGCGCGCCGCTCAGTCGCTGACGTCTATTAAGCTTCGTCTGATGCATACGACGCAGAACGCCCATACTATGCCCATGTGATGGTTAGTGCTATCAGGCCAGAGGCCCCTCGGATCAAATCTCCAAATCATAGTGGGTTAGGAGCGCGCGGTAACAAGCTGAGACTCACGAAAGATGTGACCCCGTCGCCCTATCTCGAGGACTTGCAGCAAGGGCTAAGAATGCCCGGCCACGCCTCGTAATTATCTCGCGGGCACCCTCCATGTCAACCTGACTCCACATCACTCGCAATTAAGCTCGCGCGGGTACCCCTCAGGGCCGACCCGTCTTTACTAACATTGTTCAGTGTACAGTCATAGTAACCATAGTAATTGTGTGTCTAACACCAAGGGGAACCCTGAGGAACCACCCTCGATGGATTCCACTCGATGTAATCATCAAGGTGAACATAATAGGAACCACCCTCGAGGTTCACACTTGAGGGGTTGCACGACAGAGTCATATCAGAAGTAGTTAAGGCGGAATCACCCTCGATGACCACGACCCAATAGCTACACTATAGGGTTAACATCAGGAGTGCTGATGAGGTCTCACCCTCGACACTCGATAGTAACCCAGTAGTGTCGAGCAACTAAGGGGAAAGTGATGTGCGGTGTCGGGGCCTGGTCTTCAATCCCGTTGATTGGGTCTTTGATGATGAAGCAGGGGCAACAAGGACAAGGTTGGGGTCACTGATGGATCACTAACCAACCTATACTAAGTAGTCTAGGATAAGTAGGTAAGGCACAAGAGCGGATACAAAAGCAGGCTATGCGTCAGAATAGGAGCAAAAAATTACGGTAGCAAAATCTAATGCAAGCATAAGAATGGAATGGGCGATATCAGGATGATCAAGGGGGGGGGGCTTGCCTGGAAGCTCTGTTGCAAAGGAAGAAGAGTCGACGGTGACGTAGTCGGTCACAGGGGCAGCATCGGTCTCGGGGTCTACGGAAGAGAAGAGGGGGGAGAAACAATAAATATAAAGCAAACAAAGCATCATAAAGCATGACATTGTAATACGCGGTGTTAGGGGTGAACTAACGCAGTGCTAGACGTTGCAGACGGGGAGGGAAAACATCCGGAGGGGTTTTCCCGGTGTTAGGCATTTTCCAAACAGAAGAAAGAGGGGGACGGTTCCATGTTCATCATTCTAGGGGCATGAGACAGATGAACAGACAGCGTATTCGGATTCGCCTCGTTTTTCTAAGCAACTTTCATGTAGAAAACATTTTCATCCGAGTTACGGATTATTTTATATGAATTTTCAAAGATTAAACCATTTTTTGGAATTATTTAAATTAACAGGGATGGAATATGACGTCATCATGATGTGTTGATGACGTCAGTAGTCAACAGAGCGGCTGACCAGGTTAAACCTGACCAGTGGGGCCACCAGGACCCACATGTCAGCCTCTGTGGGTTAACAGTGGATTAATTTGACTAACAGTACTAGTTAGGGGTGTGGGCCCCATTTGTCAGTGACTAATTAGTGATTAAAACTAATTAATGTTTTATTTATTTATAAAACCTGTTTAATTCGTGCGGGGACCACATGTTAGTGGCACTAGGGGCGGCCACGTCAGTGTTGACCCAAGTCAAGTAGTCAAAGGGGGCCTCTGGGCCCACCAGTCAGTGGCCCAGGAGGTGCCACATGGGCGCCATGTCGGACATTGGCCGGAGACGCGCCGGAGTTGACTCCAGCGAGCCTAACGCGGCGGCGCGGCTCGGGAGGGGCGCGGATTCCGCGCACAGGGGGGTCTGCGGGGTTGTGGCTGGGCGCGTTCGACGCGGCTTGGCGTCGCACGTCGAACGGTGGTGGCCGGAGTGGCTGGAACGGACGGGGGCGAGCGCTTCGAGCTCGCCGGTGGCAAGGTGCTTCGGGCGAGCAACGACAACGGTGGTACGGCTCGAGTTCGGGCAATCTAGAGAGCGAGGCGAGGCCTACGTGCACACGCGAGCAAATGACCAAAAGGTCGCCGGAACGACGTGGCGACGAGCTACGCGGAGGCGCATCTGGTCGGAGCACGGGGTCGGTGCTACGGGGCTTGACAAAGCGCGAGGGAGGGGTGCAACGGGCCCGCACAGACATGCTGAGCACGATCCCGAGCTCATCTAAGCTCGACGGGCAGCAACGGCATGACTACGAGCACGCCGGCGGAAGCAGAGGCATAGCAATGGCGGCGAACTAGCTAAGGAGGGAGAGAGGAGCTCACCGAGGGGCCAAGAAAAGCCCTCGACGGATTAGTAGCTGCAGGGTTCGCCAGAGACGACGAGGATCGTCGGCGACAGAGGAGGAAGGGGCGGAGAAGAACGCCCTTAGCGGGGCCTCCCACCTCCTGCTGATGATCGGAGACGAAGGAGCGGAGAACGTCGGAGCTCGTGGAGGCGTTGGTGAAGCTCAGGGTCGACGGTCGCCGTGGCGGTGCGAGAAGAACGATGACAACAGCGTTGGGCGTCGTGGGGGAGAGAGGGCAGAGGAAGAGCGGGGTGGATCTAGGTCTGGCTAGGGTTTGACAGGGGCGGGGTGGCCTTATCCGCTGGCGGAGACGATGGGGAGGTGCGGGATGGCCGTCGTCCACCTCCCCTCTGTGAACAGAGAAGGAAGGAGAGGGGGTAGGTGGGCTGTGCCCCACTGTAGTTAGCAGGCCTAAGTACACAGTGCACTTCGGCCTCTTTCTTTTCTTATGTTGTTTTCTTTTTATTTAATAAACAGTGATGGGTAAGAAAATGTTGGGCATGCTATTTACTAAGGAAAAATATGGGAAGTGCCCCATTTATTCCCTGGTGATCTTAGGCAGTGCCATAAATATTTTGGAGACCAGAAGAATCCATTTGGTATTTTTCATAAATAGGATAGCATTTAAAAATGCCGAGTTGGTGCTGTTATAATTGCTAATGCTCATCTTTGCACAAAAGTGATGTTGTGTTCCTTAACAAATAATTGTTATGAAATTTTTGACAAATGATGAACATTTTTCCAGCAACTTTTGAGCAACTTCAAACTTCACTTGAATTTGAATTGATTGGAATTTCAAATGGGATATTGAACAAAGGTGATTAAGCACTGTTTGGAAAAATGATTAGCTTAATCACAGAGGGTTACTGTAGCATGACACTGGGGGTGTTACAATTATGTTATGCTTGCTCCTATGCGTCACCTAAATTTTTAGAGCCATGGATTTGCTCTAGTGCTTCACTTATATCTTTTTGAGCACGGTGTGCTTTGTTATTTTAGAAGAAATGCTCTCATGCTTCACTTAGATTTATTTGGGAGTTAGTAAAATTTTCAGAAATTCTCTCTTACTTCACTTAGATCATTTTGAGGGAAAGAAAAATTATGCTCATGTTCTTCACTTATATTTGTTCGAGCTTATCAAAAGCAACATATGAAAATAGTCCCAAAGTGATAGATATCCAACGAGGATATAACAAAAACTTTCATGAAGATCATTGGACAAAATAAACTTGATTCTTAGTAATGGTTTTGAGATATGACGATATGATATGTGAGTCATGTTGATGAGTAATTATGCTTTAGTAAGAATATTGATGTTAAGGTTTGTGATTCCCTATGCAAACACGAAAGTCAATAGTTATGCAATGAAATTTATATCCTACTTCTGGTGCATTATTCGGTGTTACTTATGCTTAATGCTTGGGTACGAGATTTTTTGTTTCTTGGTTGGTCGCTTCTCAATCTTTTTGCTAGCCTTAATTTTGCACTAAGTATGATCACTACTTGTGCATCCAAAACCCTATAAACCAGTTTTGCCTTATGAGTCCACTATACCTACCTATATGCGGTATTTCCATGCCGTTCTAAGCAAATTTGCATGTGCCATCTCTAATTTTCAAAATAAATTTCTCTTTTGTGTGCTCTACCGCTCGCGAGGCGGTGAAGGGTGACCAATATTTTCCATGCTAGATGTGTTATTCTCATGGTGAGTGTTTATTCACTTGTCATTGCATGAGAGTGCGAAAAAGGTATTAGGGATGCCCAGTCCCGAAATGAAAAATGAATTTACTTTATGTTGTCAAATAATAAATTCCTTGGAAAGTGTTGGTATGGAGGGAACCCATGGATACGGTTAGCCATGGAAAGTGAAAGTAAAGTTGGAAAAAGGAATAAACTTTATTTTCTGTTTGGGAACCGCCTATGATGTATCTAGCATGGAAAGTGTTGGGATCTCTAAGTCATTTTCGTTGGTGGGAGAAGTATGCCTCTGAAAAAAATGTTTTTATCTCTGGCACGTCTACAAATCCTTACTTCCCTCCGCGAAGGGCCTTTCTTTTACTTATGCAATTTTTATTTTGAATTTGAGTCTCCATCTTCTCTTATAAAGCACCAACTAAGGGGCACTATGATTGTATTTGAGCATTGGGTGTAGATAATATTCGAATGTGTTTCATGAATGGATCAATGATTGAGCATAATGGGCTAGGGATAACTAGCTTTAGTGTTGATATTTTGAAAGACATGGTTTCTTGTTGGTATGCTTGAGTATTAAAGTCTTCATGTCAAAACTAGACTATTGCTTTGAATCATATAAAAGTCCATATGTCCATGCTATAAAGAAAAGAAATATGATGAACATGTTAGGCAGCATTCCACATCAAAAATTCTGTTTTTATCATTTACCTACTCGAGGACGAGCAGGAATTAAGCTTGGGGATGCTGATACGTCTCCAACGAATCTATAATTTTCAATTATTCCATGCTATTATATTATCATTCTTAGATGTTTTACTATCATTTTATATGATTTTTTGGTACTAACCTATTTACATAATGCCCAGTGCCAGTTGCTGTTTTCTGCATGTTTTTTTACATCGCTGGAAATCAATACCAAACGGAGTCCAAACGCAGCAAAACTTTTTGAGGATTGTTTTTGGGGCAGAAGATGGGCTAGGGCTGCACCTGGGGGGTGCCTCGAGGAGGGCAGCACCCACCAGGGCGCCTGGAGGCCCAAGCGCTCCCAGGTGGGTTGTGCCCACCTCGGGTGTTCCCTGAACCGCCTCTTTGCTCTATAAATACCCCAATATTCCAGAAACCATAGGGGGTCGACAAAAATCAATTCCAGCTGCCACAGAGTCCAGTACCACCAGATCCAATCTAGACACCATCACAGAGGGGTTTGCTACGTCTTGAGCTTGCGTTGGTTTTGCTTGAAGAGGAAAGGGTGATGCAGCACAGTAGCGTAAGTATTTCCCTCAGTTTTTGAGAACCAAGGTATCAATCCAGTAGGAAGCTCCACAAAAAGTCCCTCGTACCTACACAAACAAACAAAGAACTCGCAACCAACGCAATAAAGGGGTTGTCAATCCCTTCACAGCCACTTGCGAAAGTGAGATCTAATAGAGATGATATGATAAAGTAAATATATTTTTGGTATTTTATAATATAGATACAAAAAGTAAAGATGCAAATAAAAGTAGATTGGAAGCAAATATGATAAGAGAAAGACCCGGGGGCCATAGGTTTCACTAGAGGCTTCTCTCAAGATAGCATAAGAATTACGGTGGGTGAACAAATTACTGTCGAGAAATTGATAGAAAAGCGAATAATTATGAGATTATCTAGGCATGATCATGTATATAGGCATCCTGTCCGCAACAAGTAGACCGACTCCTGCCTGCATCTACTACTATTACTCCACACATCGACCGACTCCTGCCTGCATCTAGAGTATTAAGTTCATAAGAATAGAGTAACGCATTAAGTAAGATGACATGATGAAGAGGGATAAATTCATGCAATATGATATAAACCCCATCTTTTTATCCTCGATGGCAATAATACAATACGTGCCTTGCAACCCTTTCTGTCACTGGGTAAGGACACCGCAAGATTGAACCCAAAGCTAAGCACTTCTCCCATGGCAAGAAAGATCAATCTGGTAGGCCAAACCAAACTGATAATTCGAAGAGACTTGCAAAGATAACCAATCATACATAAAAGAATTCAGAGATTCAAATACTTCTCATAGATAAACTTGATCATAAACCCACAATTCATCGGATCTCGACAAACACACCGCAAAAAGAGTTTACATCAAATACATCTCCACAAGAGAGGGGGAGAACATTGTATTGAGATCCAAAAAGAGAGAAGAAGCCATCTAGCTAATAACTATGGACCCGAAGGTCTGTGGTAAACTACTCACAACTCATTGGAGGGGCTATGGTGTTGATGTAGAAGCCCTCCGTGATCGATTCCCCCTCCGGCGGAGCGCCGGCGAAGGCTCCAAGATGGGATCTCACGGATACAGAAGGTTACGGTGGTGGAAATTGTGTTTTGGGTGCTCCCTGGATGTTTTCGGGGTACGTAGGTATATATAGGAGGAAGAAGTAGGTCGGTGGCCGAATGTGGGGCCCAGGAGGCAGGGGCGCGCCCTGTGGGGGGGCGCCCTCCACCCTCCTGGCCGCCTCGTTCGCTTCTTGACTTGCACTCCAAGTCCTCTGGATCCGGTTTGTTCCAAAAAGATCTCTCCCGAAGGTTTCATTCCGTTTGGACTCCGTTTGATATTCCTTTTCTTCGAAATACTGAAATAGGCAAAAAAACAGCAATACGGGCTGGGCCTCCGGTTAGTAGGTTAGTCCCAAAAATGATATAAATATGTATAATAAAGCCCATAAACATCCAAAAGGGGTAATATAATAGCATGGAACAATCAAAAATTATAGATACGTTGGAGACGTATCAGGGTTCACCACCTCCATTGGTGCCTCTCCGATGATGCGTGACTAGTTCTTTGTAGACCTTCGGGTCTATAGTTAATAGCTAGATGGCTTCCTCTCTCTCTTGATTATCAATACAATGGTCTCTTCGAGATCCATATGATGTAAGCCTTTTTGTGGTGTGTTTGTTGGGATCCGATGAACTTTGAGTTTATGATCAGATCTATGTTTTTATCCATGAAAGTTATTTGAGTCTTCTTTGATCTCTTATATGCATGATTTCTTATAGCCACGTATTTCTTCTCAACTTGATCTATTTATCTTGCAATGGGAATAGGTGCTTTGTGATGGGTTTGATCTTACGGTGCTTGATCCCAGTGACAAAAGGGGAAACGACACGTATGTATCATTGCCATTAAGGATAACAAGATGGGGTCCATTTCTACATAAATAGATCTTGTCTACATCATGTCATCATTCTTATTGCATTACTTCGTTTCTCCATGAACTTAATACACTAGATGCATGTTGGATAGCGGTCGATGTGTGGAGTAACAGTAGTAGATGCAGGCAGGAGTCGGTCTACTAATCTTGGACGTGATGCCTATATAATGATCATTGCCTAGATATCATCATGATTATTCGAAGTTCTATCAATTGCCCAACAGTAATTGTTTTCCCACCGTTCACTATTTTTCTCGAGAGAAGCCACTAGTGAAACTTACGGCCCCCAGGTCTCTTCTCATCATATTTGCCTTTGCGATCTATTTTCCTTTGCATTTATTTTCAGATCTATCCCAGAAAGAATTATTATGAGAGAGGGAAATATGGTTGTGGAAATCTCCATGTTATTAAGTTACCTCTCTTCATGTTGAGATTGCTTTTGTTTCTTTCTTCTTCTTTGCATATACCAAGTTCTTATTGCCTTGATAATTTGTTCTCTTATAAAATTCTATGCATAGGAAGTATGTTAGACTTAAACGTGTTCGTCACATGTTTTATGATGTTCTCTTTGTGTTTCAATTACTATCTTCATGTGAGCATCATTGAAATCTTATGCCTAGCTAGGGGCGTAAAATGATAGCGCTCGTTGGGAGGCAAGCCAACTTGTATCTCTTTGCTTTATGGTTTTCTTGCTGTTTTTTATAAAATACCCAATTATACCTCTGGTTAGATGTGTTTTTGTGGTTTAAATTAGTGTATGTGCCAAGCATGGCCTTTGGGTTGATTCGGGTGAAAGTTGATTTGATCTTGCTGAAAAAATGAAACTAATGCACTCACGAAAATAATTTTCATAAATCACAGAAACGTGCTTTTGAGTTGATTCTTTTTGCAGAAGATTAATATAAAAATTTCTTAGGTTTTCTAATTTCGCAAGACTTTTGGAGTTACATAAGTATTCAAAATATCTAGATTGCTACAGACTGTTCTGTTTTTGACAGATTCTGTTTTCTTTGCGTTGTGTACTTGTTTTGATGATTCTATGGTTTTCTTTGATGAGTTTTTGGCATAGAAAAGTTGGAATACAGTAGATATAATGCAAAAACAAAATATGAATAGGTTTTCAACAGTACTTATAGTAGTGGTTTGTTTTCTTATACTAACGGATCTCACGAAGGTTTTGTTGGAGTTTTGTGTGATTGAAGTTTTCAAGTTTTGGGTGATCTTACGATGGATGAAGGAATAAGGATTAGCAAAAGGCTAAGCTTGGGGATGCCCGAGGCACCCCAAGATAATATTCAAAGAAGTAGCAAGCAACTAAGCCTGGGGATGCCCCCGAGTGGCATCCCCGCTTTCTTCTAACAACCATCATTATTTTACTTGAAACTATATTATGAGTTTTGCTTGGAGCGTCTTGTATGATATGAGTCTTTGCTTGATTTGCTTTGTGTTCTAAGTCTTGAATCCTTGCTGAGCACACCTTTTTGAGAGAGCCAAAAATTATGTTATGCTTGCTCCTATGCTTCACTTAAATTTTTAGAGCCATGGATTTGCTCTAGTGCTTCACTTATATCTTTTTCAGCACAGTGTGCTTTGTTATTTTTGAAGAAATGCTCTCATGCTTCACTTAGATTTATTTGGGAGTTAGTAATTTTTTTAGAAATTCTCTCTTGCTTCACTTAGATCATTTTGAGAGAAAAAATTAGGCTCATGTTCTTCACTTACATTTGTTCGAGCTTATCAAAAGCAACATATGAAAATAGTCCCAAAGTGATAGATATCCAACGAGGATATAATAAAAACTTTCATGAAGATCATTGGACAAAATAAACTTGATTCTTACTAATGGTTTCAAGATATGATGAGATGATATGTGAGTCATGTTGATGAGTAATTGTGCTTTAGTAAAAATACTGATGTTAAGGTTTGTGATTCCCTATGCAAGCACGAAAGTCAATAGTTATGGAAGGAAATTTATATCCTACTTATGGTGCATTATTCGGTGTTACATATGCTTAATGCTTGGGTACGAGATTTTTCGTTTCTTGGTTGGTCGCTTCTAATCTTTTTGCTAGCCTTCATTTTGCACTAAGTATGATCACTACTTGTGCATCCAAAACCCTTTAAACCAATTTTGCCTTATGAGCCCACTGTACCTACCTATATGCGGTATTTCCATGCCGTTCTAAGCAAATTTGCATGTGCCATCTCTAATTTTCAAAATAAATTTCTCTTTTGCGAGACGGTTAGGGGTGACCAATATTTTCCATGCTAGATGTGTTATTCTCACGATGAGTGTTTATTCACTTGTCATTGCACGAGAGTACGACAAAGGTATTAGGGATGCCTAGTCCCGAAATGAAAAATGAATTTACTTTATGTTGTCAAATAATAAATTCCTTGGAAAGTGTTAGTATGGAGGGCACCCGTGGATACGGTTAGCCATGGAAAGTGAAAGTAAAGGTGGAAAATGGAATAAACTTTATCTTCTGTTTGAGAACCGCCTATGATGTATCTTGCATGCAAAGTTTTGGGATCTCTAAGTTGTTTTCGTTGATGGGAGAAGTATGCCTCTCAAAAAAAGTATTTATCTCTCAATTTAAGCTTTGAGCTCTGGCACCTCTAGAAATCTCTACTTCCCACCGCGAAGGGCCTTTCATTTACTTATGCAATTTTTATTTTGAATTTGAGTATCCATCTTCTCTTATAAAGCACCAACTAAGGGGCACTATGATTGTATTTGAGCATTGGGTGTATCTAATATTCGAGTGAGTTTCATGAATGGATCAATGATTGAGCATAATGGGCTAGGGATAACTTGCTTTAGTGTTGATATTTTGAAAGACATGGTTGCTTGTTTGTATGCTTGAGTGTTAAAGTCTTCATGTCAAAACTATACTATTGCTTTGAATCATATAAAAGTCCATATGTCCATGCACTACTGCAGGATGCTGCTAACGCGACACTACGATCAGAGACCCTTTGACGAAACTGGGTGCGATGCATTAATCGCAAACGCTGATGTAAAAAACATGTCAAAAAAGGTGCAAAATGTTTGCGATGACAGACGCATCGAACACAGTTTGAATTTTAGTTCCATGTGTGATGTAGGGCACATGTTCAGTGCAATTAACCGTTTTCGATGAGGAGCAACAAAAGAAACGGGTAACCAGATGAAGGTGTGTGCGATAAACAGCATACGGTTCACTAGGATGAACTGTTTGTGATTAGGCAACACAAAAGAAACGGCTAGTCAAATCAAGGTGTGTGCGATATACGACACGCGGTTCACGCGGATGAAATTTTTGTGTTGAGACAAGAGAACATAAACGGTTCAATATAACAAGATGTTTGTGATACACGGCAAACAGGTCTGTAATCAGAAATGTGTGCGAAGACCGATAATAACATAGACGATTGCTGCTAATAAGACATGTGTGTTGTGCGATGGGATTGCATACAGAACAATAACATATATATATATTACATGCATGATTAACCAAATTAAACATCCAATTACATAGGTGGCTACTACAACCATGGCATTTGCACACACCAAAGTAAACTATTACATGCATAATTTCATAGGTGGCTACTGCACACATGACACTTCCACACACCAATAAAGTAAACTATATATTACATGCATGATTAACTAGCATAAACGATCATCTGATCATCATCTACTTCTTGTGACGCTTGCTCTGCTTGTGGCTCGATCCGGGCTTGTCGATTTGGGTAACGAGGCACTTCCTCATGTCAACGATTCGCCTGTGCATCCCGTAGCATGTGTACACGCTCTTGGCCGCGAACCTAAGGTGAGGTTCATCTAGTCGCCGCATCCAGGCCCTGTGCCAGGATAAGAGGTTTGTTCTTTGGGCATCCTTCTTTATCTTCATAGGAGGGGTTGATGATGGCCGAGGCGAGTTCGACCAGGGAGTCCTTCTTCGTGCTGCCCTAGACCTTGTAGTGGTCATGGATTTCGACAAGGTTCTCGCAGGCCAAGCCCGTAATAGTGAGTGCTTTTACATCGTCGGTGGTTTCCACCATGGTGAACTTGTAGTCGGTGCTGTTGACAAACCTGTTGAAATGGTCACAAGGCTCTCTGGCCATGCAGTAGTGGTAGATGAGGACATGATGGCGCACGCACAACTGGGGGACGACAACCTTCTGATCTATGCCGGGACTACTGGCGGTGTACCGGAGTTCGATGCCGACCACCTTGTACTTGTCTCCAGCAAGCAACTGCTCAACGGTGTTGATGTAGTCGTCCACCACGGCCGGGTCGATGGTGTACACCAATGAGAGATCTATCTACCTTGCGTGGGTCTCCACTTTATGCTCGCCGAACTCCATTGGAGCGCCGCTAGACATCCCCTCTCTATGTGTCGTCGTGGGTGTGCTTGTTGTGTTGTGGGGCGCGATCGAAAGGTTTAAGAGACTAAGGTTATAACGGCCGCGGGAATTAAAGGGGAGGCCGGACAACACGTCCTGACGGCAGTTCTATTTCGCAGCGCGTAACTCCATCATGCCGCACGTAACTGCATCTTGTGGCAACGCGCGCGACGCAGCCGCATGCACATGGGCCCCCAACGTGATTGTGCACAGGCCCAACCACTGGCACATCACGTGCAGAGGGACGCGAGCAGAGTGCTCCGCGGTCGCCTCAACGGCGAGCAACCATATATATATGCATATAGCAGTTGAACACGCAAGGAAAAGTTGTCCACAACCTGAGCGCGCCGACGGACGCGAGCAGAGCGCGCCGCGGCGCCTAACGGCGAGCAGAGCGCGCCGCAGCGCCTAAAGGTTGAACTGTTTGTATAAATTAAGCACGACTGCTATGAATGAAATCTGTGCTTAATTACTGAATTTTAGTTGCAAAAATTAGATAGTGCTATTGATTTTTTGCTGCATATTTTGACAAACCGCCATTGGAACCGCTGGATGTCCTCTCTGTATGTGTCGTCGTGGGTGTGCTTATTGTGTCGTGCGCCGGCCCCAAACACTGGCAGCACAACTTATAAATTGACGGATGGAGTACTAGTTACAGTGATGCATATAATTAAGCAAAGGTATCACACATGTCTGTATTGACTGGAACGAGAATGCAATAGCACAATAAGAATTAAGGAGGCAAGAAGAAAGATGCATCCATCAACGTACGACCTCCTCCTCAACTCAGTGCGCCGGGCCACCGACCGGCGGCTAAGGAGCGGCGGCTTTTGTGGCGAGGTCAAGGTGCTTCTCAGCAAAGGCATCCAAGGTTTCCAGCCGGTTGAAGAAGGCCAACGTCGTAGCGTCCTCACTGGCCTTGTAGATACCTATGTACACGATTTGCTCGTACATGTGGATGTGTAGGTCGACAAATTCTTGCAGGGCGAGGCGCCTCACAGCGAGCGCGACCTCTAGGTGGACATTCTTCGTGGCGTCGGCGGGCAGTCGCAGGGCCACCAGTGCTTGAAAGAGGTTCCTACCATGGAGGCCGGTTAGGGTGGCAGGCATTGAGGAGCCCGGGCGCGCGGGCTGAAGGAGTACAGTGATGTCGTCCACGAGCTTCTTGACGACGGTGAACTTGTTTGTGGTGGCAACGATCATCTGGTCCAACTGAGAGTCATAGCTGGCGTCGACGGCGGCCATCCACCAGCCGGTCGCCAACACCGTCTGGAGATGATCCTTGGTGCCATGTCGCAGGCCGGCATCGTGGACCGTCTGGCACAGCCACTGGCCGCTCGCGCGTATTGCCGCCATGGGTCTGGAGTGAGCACTTTTGCGCTTAGTGTAGGTGCTTAGGCAAATGCTTAGGTGCGTACGATGTGGTAGATGCAATGGAATGGAGGGGCGCCTTTATATGAGTGCAAACTGTGTTGCATTCACATCGTGCTTCCTCTTTTCCCGGTCCTCCTCCCATTACTTCCCTCATGCATTCATGATGCTAATTGAAGGAGGATGCATCATTGGTCATTCAACATTTCGGGAACCGCTACCCTCTTCCTCGTCTGCATTAAAGCCGTATCGGGAACTGCGCCGCCTGCTGCACGCCCGGCTGAACACGCCTCCTTGCCTCCATCTATGCTTAATTACTGAATTTTAGTTGCAAAATTAAGATACTGCTAGTGATGTTTAGCTTCATATTTTGACAAATCGCAGTGTTACCAGGTTGACAAATGGCAATGCTACTTGATCAACAAATGTCAATCTTTCTAGTTTGACAAATGGCAACATACCCAATATGACAGATGCAAATCTTACCAAATTGTCTGTAAGTGGTTGCACACGGGTCATCCAAAACAACCGTTTGCGTTGAAGAGATGCACAAATCCTGCTCTCACTTTGCATACGGGTGTCCTTTCTAAAATCTTTGCGATCAAAAGCCATTAAAACCTATAGCCATTAAAACCAAGACACGTGGCATCACGTGAATGGTTAAAATTTGAATTATGCACATAAATGCAATGAAAAACTCAATTAATGCATAAAAATGTCCAAACGAACCCCAAAAAATCCCAAAAATTGACACAGCACTCCTGTTGTTCTATGTTGAGACGAGAATTTTTTTGAAAGCAATAAGAGGCAATGGATATCGTTTCGTCCCCAAAGGTGGGACGTTCCCTACTGAAACCATCATGCTTGTTTTGAGAAGCTCTAGTTTGTGAGAAGCATATACCCAAACCTGCCCCAAATGGGACCAAAAATTTGCCACGGCATGTTGATGCCGCTCCATGATAGCATGCCAAGTTTCATGAATTTCAGACGAGTTTTGGATTTACTAGAATTTGAAAACCGGGTATCTAAATGTTTGCGGTCGAGTGACGGTGGCAGGGTGTTTAACATTCATTCCCATTTCTTCCATGGGACCTAATTATGCAACCATGGACACAAATTTGAATTTTCAACCAATTTATATGCATTAGAGCATGTGCATGTAATTCAAATTAGAGTTATGCACATAAATGCATTGAAAAACTCAATTAATGCATATAAATGTCCAAACGAACACTCCTGTTGTTCTATGTTGACACGATAAAATTCTTCAAAGCAATAAGAGGCAATGGATATCGTTTTGTCCCCAAAGGTTGGACGTTCCCTACTGAAACCATCAGGCTTGTTGTGAGAAGCTCTGGTTTGTGAGAAGCATATCCCCAAACCTGCCCCAGATGGGACAACATTTTTACCACGGCATGTTGATGCCGCACCATGATAGCATGCCAAGTTTCATGAATTTCGGACGAGTTTTGCATTTAATTTAAAAACCAGGTATCTCAATGTTTGCGGCCGAGTGACGGTGGTAGGGTGTTTGACATTCAGTCCCATTTCTTGCATGGGACCTAAGCATGCAACCAAGGACACAGATTTGAATTTTCAACCAATTTATATGCATTAGAGCATGTGCATGTAGTTCAAATTTGAATTATGAACATAAAAGCATTGAAAAACTCAATTAATGCATAAAAATGTCCAAACGAACCCCGAAAAATCCCGAAAATTGACACAACACTCCTGTTTTTCTATGTTGACACGAGAAAAAATTTCAAAGCAATAAGAGGCAATGGATATCGTTTTGTCCCCAAATGTTGGACGTTCCCTACCAAAACCATTAGGCTTGTTGTGAGAAGCTCTGGTTTGTGAGAAGCATATCCCCAAACCTGCCCCAAATGGGACAAATTTTTTAGCAAGACATGTTGATGCCGCTCCATGATGGCATGCCAAGTTTCATGAATTTCAGACGAGTTTTGCATTTACTAGAATTTAAAAACCCGGTATCTCAATGTTTGCGGCCGAGTGACGATGGCAGGGTGTTTGACATTCACTCCCATTTCTTGCATGGGACCTAAGCATGCAACCAAGGACACATATAATTTTCAACCAATTTATATGCATTAGATCATGTGCATGTAGTTCACATTTGAATTATACACATGAATGCATAGAAAACTCAGTTAATGTATAAAAATGTCCAAGCGGAACCCCCACAAATCCAAAAAATTGACACAACACCCCTATTGTTCTATGTTGACACTAGGAAAAAATTGAAATCGAGAAGAGGCAATGCATATCGTTTCGTCCAGAAAGGTGAAACGTTCTCTACCGAAACCATCGGGCTTGTTGTGAGAAGCTCTGGTTTGTGAGAAGCATATCCCCAAACCTACCCCAAATGGGAAAAAATTTACCACGGCATGTTGATGCCGTCCATGACAGCATGCCAAGTTTCATGAATTTCAGACGAGCTTTGGATTTACTAGAATTTAAAAACCAGGTATATATCTCAATGTTTGCGGCCGAGTGACGGTGGCCGGGTGTTTGATATTCATTCTCATTTCTTGCATGGGACCTAATTAAGCATACAACCAAGGACATAGATTTGAATTCTCAACTAATTTATATGCATTAGAGCATGTGCATGTAGTTCAAATTTGAATTATGCACATGAATGCATAGAAAACCCAGTTAATTTATAAAAATGTCCAAGCGAACCCCAAAAAATCCCAAAAATTGACACAACACTCCTGTTGTTCTATGTTGACACTAGGAAAAAATTTGAAATCGAGAAGATACAACGGATATCGTTTCGTCCAGAAAGGTGAAACGTTCCCTACCGAAACCATCACACTAGTTGTGAGAAGCTCTGGTTTATGAGAAGCTTATACCCAAACCTGCCCCAAATGGGACAAAAATTTTACCACGGCATGTTGGTGCCGCTCCATGAAAGCATGCCAAGTTTCATGAATTTCGGACAACTTTTGGATTTACTAGAATTACAAAAGCAAGCACCTCAATGTTTGCCGGAGAGCCAGGGTGTCGTGGTGTTTGAAATTCATCCCCATTTCTTGAATGGGATGTAAGCATCGACCCATGGACACATATATAATTTTACAACCCATTTTGGTGCACCTGAGCATGTGCATGTGGTTTAATTTTGAATTGTGCACCTGAAATGCCTAGAAAACCAAGTTACCGTATAAAAATGTCCACATGAAACCTGAATAATTCCAAATTTTTGACGACACACCTATAGTTGCATGTTCACTACAGATAGAAGTTCTAGCAATTCAAACACCATCCTTTGCAGCTGTGACCCCATTATGTAATTCGAATCAAGGTGAAAAATCAAGTAGATCGCACACAGTTTATTACACCAACCGTGTGAGATGCAGTACAAAATATCCTGGCGCACCGTCCGTGTATAGTATGCCTATGGCTTACTCGAGAAGGTTCATCGGTTACAGTCCACAGCCCGCTCTGAATAAGGGACCGTGTCTGATGACACTTCCCACGCCAGTTTTTTCACTGAAGCGATTCCAAATTTTTGGCTTCCGCAGAAATATCTACCTCCCCGCCCCTCCCCCTTTCCAAAAGCCACATTTCCCCTGTTTCCGCCTTCCTTTCCAAGTTGAAACCTTCACTCCTTCTTGCAGCGCCGCCTCCTCGCTAGCGACCCTCCTTCACGCTGCTCGGCCTCGCCTATCCAGGCAGGTAATCCACACCCGAACCCCATCCTCCTCCTCCTCCCACATCCCACACGCCCCGACCGCCGGCGCGAGCGCGACACCTTCCACCCAAATCACCGACCCCTCCACCAAATAAGAGCCGTCCTAAGCCAGGGTGCATGCAGTATAGCCAGGATCTCAAGGAGCATTTGCCAGCGGAGAAGCAAATCGCGGCCGCACGCACGGATGAGGTCACGATGGCTGCCATTCGTGCCGACCCCCAGATCTTGGAGGAGCAGCTCGCCGTCGAGGCCACCGTCGACGCCTCACGCGCTAACGCAGTGGCGTGGTTGGCTGCTTTAAACGACAGTTCGTGGCATTTTCTCGAGGCCAATGTCGGTGCCTTCGACGAAGTCTACAAGGTGTTTTCTCAGCGTGTATGTGCTTACTTCATCTCGAGAGCCAGCAGGTTGGTGCCTGGAGCGGCTCAGGTAACTCACCACTACGACGAGGGCACCCACGATGCGGAGGCCTCGCCTCTTCCATGTCCAAGGAGCCAATCGTCATCGATATCTCCGACAAGGAGTAGCTTGTCTTATTAGCTCACTATAAGGACCCATGTTCAGTTTGCTAGCTACTGCCTTTCCTTAACAAATTCTAGTGAATTGTGCTATCTACTTTTACCATGCAATCTTCTGCTCTAGTGTATATGTTCTATGTCGTGCAATGTGGTGTTCAGTTAACTGTGTGGTTCAATTCTGCAAATGTGATGTTCAATTCTCTAGGGTGCAATTTTCCAAGTTGTCAAGCATGCTTGGTTTGGTTAACTGCCTGATCTTCTATTAGGAGTATGTTATATTGTGCAATGTGGTGCTCAGTTAATGTTTGGTTCATTTGTTGTGGTGTTTAGTTAACTGTTTGGTTCAATTCTGCAATGCGATGTTCAATTGTTGTGTGTGCATTCTGTTACTGTATACCATGTGAGAAATAAATCGAGTTTGGCTATACTAAATACATGAGAAGCAAATACAATTGCTATATTTCCAAGTTGTTAAGCATGCTTGGTTTGGTTAACTGTGTGACCTTCTATTAGGAGTATGTTATATTGTGCAATGTGGTGCTCAGTTAATGGTTCGTTCATTTTTTGTGGTGTTTAGTTAACTGCTTGGTTCAATTCTGCAATGCGATGTTCAATTGTTGTGGCTGCATTCTGTTATGGTATACTATTATACCTTGTCTTTTTTATTCCTTTGCCCCATTTCCAATATAGAGAAGATATTTATGCACATCCTTGTTTTCAGGCCTTTCCAAAACAGTTCACTGATGATTACCTCTCAAACCACCTGTATGGTCAAGAGGCGAGGAAGGTATTCATACAACACCCACGGTTCAATATTGAAGTGTTCCTGAAGAGGACGAAGGATGGACGGTCAATCATCCACAGGCACTGGCCTAAAGTTGCAAAGACCTTCAACATCAATGAAGGCTCAATATTCGCCTTCCGCTTTAGCAGTTTTCCCGATGAGATGCATCTGTCTATGTACCGTCTATGATGCTAATTTTGAAAGGTTCTAGATGTTGCATGTGAAACTTGGTGCTGGTCCAGTTGTGTAATGGGGGTAGCTGAGTGCTGAAGCTATATCATGTTGTATTCTGATGTATTTCAATTATGAAATCATGCTTCCTTAATATGGGAATGAAATATATTATGTGTTTAATATGAATGTCAATTAGATTAATAAATGCATTATTAATAATAGGGCAATTAGCCTGCTAATTGGTTTTTGCTATTGCAAACGGTTGTTGAGAAAATACCATGGGCGATGACCTAAGGCAACGCACACAGTTTCTAGGAATAAACCGTGTTGGATCGATCAGCAATCACACAGGACATTCTCTTCAAAACTGTTTGCGATAGGCCACCTTGCGCAAATGTTTACCGCATAAAAGCTATGTGTGATGGATAGCCTTTGCCACACAGTTTCTTCTATGCACCGTGTGTGATGCATTCAATAACGCAAACGATAAAATTATTAATATTGTGTCTGATGGGAAGGCCATCACAAACGATTTAACGGGGAAAATTGTGTGTGATGTACCTATGAACGGAAGCATTTTCCTTACAGCGACTGTGTGGGATGTATATACGAACGGAAACGTTTAGCGGGCACCGACTGTGTGGGATGTACTAACGACCGGAAATGATTTCACCTGTATAATTTTAATTTTTTAAGCACTACTATACGTATAACCGTATTTGCTCGCTCGCCGATCACACTTGACCTCATTTTGCCGAGCTTGTGTGCCAAGAAGGCGTATCCCCGATGGTTTCTGGGTCGTGTCGGAAAGGGATTAAAAACTGTTTGTATAGCACCGACGCGTACCTGTGATGCTATAAAGAAAATAAATATGATGAACATGTTAGGCAACATTCCACATCAAAAATTATGTTTTTATCATTTACCTACTCGAGGACGAGCAGGAATAAAGCTTGGGGATGCTGATATGTCTCCAACGTATCTATCATTTTTGATTAATCCATGCTGTTATATTATCATTGTTGGATGTTTTACAATCATTTTATAGTAATTTTACATCATTTTTTGGTACTAACCTATTGACATAGTGCCCAGTGCCAGTTGCTGTTTTCTGCATGTTTTTTTACATCGCATGAAATCAATACCAAACGGAGCCCAAACACAGCGAAACTTTTTGAGGATTTTTTTGGGCCAGAAGACATCCGGTGGGCCAGGGCTGCGCCTGGGGGTGCCTCGAGGACGGCAGAACCCACCAGGGTGTGCCTGGAGGCCCAGGCGTGCGCAGGTGGGTTGTGCCCACCTCGGGTGCCCCCTGAACCGCCTCTTTGCTCTATAAATACCCCAATATTCCAGAAACCCTAGGGGGTCGACAAAAATCAATTCCAGCCGCCGCAGAGTCCAGAACCACCAGACCCAATCTAGACACCATCATGGAGGGGTTCACCACTTCCATTGGTGCCTCTCCGATGATGCGTGAGTTGTTCTTTGTAGACCTATGGGTCCGTAGGTAGTAGCTAGATGGCTTCCTCTCTCTCTCTCTCTTGATTATCAATACAATGGTCTCTTTGAGATCCATATGATGTAACCCTTTTTGCGGTGTGTTTGTTGGGATCCGATGAACTTTGAGTTTATGATCAGATATATGTTTTTATCCAAGAATGTTATTTGAGTCTTCTTTTATCTCTTATATGCATGATTGCTTATAGCCTCATATTTCTTCTCCGATATTTGGGTTTTGTTTGGCCAACTTGATCTATTTATCTTGCAATGGGAAGAGGTGCTTTGTGATGGGTTCGATCTTACGGTGTTTGATCCCAGTGATGGAAGGGGAAACAACACGTATGTATTGTTGCCATTAAGGATAACAAGATTGGGTCTATTTCTACATAGATAGATCTTGTCTACATCATGTCATCGTTCTTATTGCATTATTCCGTTTCTCCATGAACTTAATACACAAGATGCATGCTGGATAGCGGTCGATGTGTGGAGTAATAGTAGTATGCAGGCAGGAGTCGGTCTACGAATCTTGGACGTGATGCCTATATAATGATCATTGCCTGGATATCGTCATGATTATTCAAAGTTCTATCAATTGCCCAACAGTAATTGTTTTCCACCGTTTGCTATTTTTCGCGAGGGAAGCCACTAGTGAAACCTACGGCCCCTGGGTCTCTCTCCATCATATTTTCCTTTGCAATCTATTTTCCTTTGCATTTATATTCAGATCTATTAAATCAAAAATACAAAAATACCTTGCTGCAATTTATTTTTTCCCTGATCTATTTATCCTTTCTACCACTTTTACCTCACATTATTTGCCTATGTTGAGGCGCCGCACCCGAAAGGGATTGACAACCCCTTTAACACGTCGGGTTGCGAGTATTTATTATTTGTGTGCAGGTGTTGTTTACGTGGTGTGAGGAGATTCTCCTACTGGTTCGATAACCTTGGTCTCATCACTGAAGGAAATACCTACCGTCTCTATACTACATCATCCCTTCCTCTTTGGGGAAATACCGACATAGTTCCGGCATACATCAATGTTCTCCTCGATGTTCTTGGAGATCTATTCAATGTAATACTTTTTTGCGGTGTGTTTGCCGAGATCCGATGAATTGTGGATTTATGATCAGCTTATCTATGAATATTATGTGAATCTTCTCTAAATTCTTTTATGCATGATTTGATATCTTTGTAATTCTCTTTGAACTATCGGTTTGGTTTGGCCAACTAGATTGGTTTTTCTTGCAATGGGAGATGTGCTTAGCTTTTGGTTCAATCTTGCGGTGTCCTTTCCCAGTGATAGTAGGGGTAGCAAGGAACGTATTGTATTGTTGCCATCTGTTGCGGGAAACCATGGCCACCTATGGGACCAACGGTCCCTTGCTGGTTCGACGGGGGCTGGTACGTTACACAAAGAGCAGAGGAGCGTGGGACAGCACGATAGAGATCACACAGACAATTTTTACCAAGGTTCAGGCTGCCGTCAGGCGTAAAACCCTACTCCTGCTTTGGTGGATTGATGGTGGAAAAATGGTGGTGAGCGAAACATGTTTCATCTTTGCTTTCTGATCTCCTTGAATTCAAATTCTTTTCAAATACAAAACCCTGGAGAGAAGATGACATGATTCTTCCATTTAATTAAATGAAAACGGTTTTTGAAATGATTCGAACTTCATTTGGAAATATTTTCAATTTTAGAAACTTTAAGCAACTCAATGATTTTCATGAGAGAAGATAAAATGACTTCTTCAAAACATATGAAATATGAGTTGGAAGTTTAACACAAATTTAATTTAAAGTCCTTTTGAAATTATTTTCAATATGGAGTTAATTGGATTTTATTCAAATTATTTTTCTCCAAAAATAAAATATATGGGAAATGGGGTAAAATGATTCCCTACATCAGAAAATTGGAGAGAAATAAATTTGAAATCATTTCGGTATTTTTAAAATGATTTTTATTGGATTTTATTAGGGCCGTAGCACTGTTTGATTTATTTGAATTTTTGTAGAATTTATTTGATGCTAGAAAAATGTTCAAGACGTAGAAATTCTTTTTCTGAAAATTTTGTTATATTATATGCCCATAGTATGTTTTTATTTTGTATAGTTTATTTTAATTTTGCTGTCTGCAAAATGTTTTTTTAATCTTTCTCTCCGCCCACTGGGCCGGCCCAGCCGAAGCCAGGCCAAGGCCCAGCTCCGTGCCGCCTCGCCCGTCGTCCCCGACCGGGACTCCTCTCAGAGTCTGGCGCCGCCCCGCCTCTGGCCGCCCCCTTCCCCATGCCACCGCCCTCCCCTGCCCCTTTAAAAGGCGGGCCCCGACGCCGCCGCCCCTCTCTCCCTCCTCTCGCCTCGCCTCGCCCCACATCTCGCGCCGCTGCCGCATCTCACCGCTGCCGCCACCGCCGCCGGAAGCCGCCACCGGACCCGCCGCCCAGCGCCGCCCCTCCCCCACCACTTCGCCGGCCTCGACGACCGCCGGAGCCGCGGCCCCGTCTCGCCGGAGTCCGCCGCCTCGCCGGAACCGCCAAATCCACCGCCGCGGGTTTTTCTTCGCGAACAGGTAAAACCCGCACAAAACCCGCCCGGTTTTTCTAGTTTAGATCGGTTTTATATTATTAGAGCGATTAATTTTTTTGATTAAGTTATTTTACGAACGTTCACTAGTTAGGTACACTCAGCGAACGACTTTCGTTCGTTAGCGTTCTGTAACGAACGTTCACTGTCTAGCCTTTTCTTTTTCTGTTTTATTTAAGACAGGCACCTTTTCGTATTTAAAGTTTTTACAGTTTAGTCCCTGTTAGTCAAACGGTCACAACTTTTCAACCGTTTGTCCAAATCTAACGAAACGAACGCCCACTTCATCGTTATATCCCCTCTATCCAGATAATCAACTTAAACATGTTTTTGAAAGTTTAAAATTTGATTTTCAAACAGATTTGAATTTGAATCTTCTTTTGATCGTAACTTGTGTTTTATAACTCCGTTTGAGTTGATTCTTTTTGCAAATTAAAGCTCTTGACCAAAACTTTCTGATAAGGCCAAATACACCCAATTTTGGTACTGCTAGAAATTGTTTTCTGTTGCAAGAGTTAATTGCTTGTTTTCGAAGTTTTCCGAGTTCTTTTCTTCGATTCTTTTGAGTGAGTGCTTATGTATGAAATTGTTTGCTTACGATAGATTGACCGGAGTGTGATGAGTAGATCTATCCCGAGTTATGAGTGCGAATCATCTTCATCAACAGTACAAGGCAAGTTCACACTTTGATCATATCCCTTTTCATACCTAGTTTTATGCATTAGTTTCGACCCTCAAACATTGCATGAGTAGGATTGATAACATGTGGGTGTTGGGAAGTAGTTGATGAGGTAGGAACCTATTGACCTGCATTCAAACCCTGGGAGTTACTTCGAAGTTGCCTATATTGCTATGCTATGCTCGTAGACGTGGATTGGGTTTGAGTGAATTTCCATGACAGATGTGAGATTGTTAATTAATGGTTCAACTTAAGGAGGCTACTTAAATACACATCTGGGTGGATTGAGGCACCTGGGGTATCCAGTGATTGCCTGTTTTTTTGGAAATCTCGGGGTTCCGTGTGATTTTCCTATGGACCGCCACCCAGGCTCAAAGGGATCATAAGATTATTCATGCTAGAAACTTCCGTGTGCAGCCACAAGCTATTATGGGCTCTAGCATAGTTGATTAAATCGTGTGAACTCTTACAGTGGTAGACTAGCAGATGTAGGGGATGTAGGTGGTATGGTCTACCCATCGTAAGGTGCTAACGCTTCTGAAAGGCTGTGTCTCGGTCATCCGTTTCTCAAACATCATGTAGTGCGAGAAATTCAACGGAGGCGATCGAGTCTTGTGGGGGAAAGTGCGCAAACCTCTGCAGAGTGTACAAACTAATCATGGTTAGCCGTGTCCCCGGTTATGGACATCTTGAGTATCTAGTTCTTGGATTATCATGTGAATCTCATCATGTTACTTAATTTAATTTCATTGGGTTTAATGATAATGATTAATTGGGATTGAGTTGGGTGAACCTTCTCAATGTTTAACAACCACCATGATAGTTAAATAAAATATATTCCTTTGTTGTAGGGAAAAATTGGCTTTTCGCAAAACTGTAACCATAGAGCTTTCCACCAGCCATATATGCATGTAGTGATAGCCATTATTCATCATTATCCTACAGTGTGAATTTGCGAGTACATTCAATGTACTGACCCTTTGTGGATGCAACGTCTCATGTTGTAGGATCTTACGACGAGTAAGTGATACGTTAGGGTTATGATTTCTACAATCAACCTTGTCGTTGGTGTTGATGGGAATCCACAACCTTGTTACTTCCGCTATTTGGATTGAGGTAATAGTTTCTACATTACTTTATACATGTGATTTACCTCTGTTATAAATCCTCGAGTACTGTGTGTGTCAGCATACCGATCCAGGGATGACACTTAAGCACAGAGACTTGACCGTCTGAGGTCGGGTCGCTACAAGATCGTATCAGAGCACATGTTGACTGTAGGACGTGACCCTAGAAACTGGCAAGCCCATAGGAAAAGATTTTTCTAAAACTTCATTTTCAGAAAGATATTTTACCTCTCTTCTCTTCTGAGCTTATTCAAAAATTCCCCTTTAGTGAGACTATACCCCTTTTCCCCATTTGACCACACGAAGATTCGACTGATGAGACCACTCTAAGAAGGACAAGATATCAGACAACTAAGACCACTTTGGAATGTAGAGGATTTTACGGAGCATTATAATAATGGAAACTACAACGGTTGAAGACTCCAAAGAGTAGGAGAATTTGAAGGCTCTGAAGAATTTCCAGATTGGTATAGGAAGGCTACCCTTATGGAACTTGGCAGACTATGGAAGTTGTCAATACCCGAGATCAAGGTGTATCGAAGAAAGACCGGAACATGGAGCATAAGAACTCGAAGTTTTGTCAAGAAAACCCGAAGGCAGGAGATATCAATTATGGAATAAAAGCTCATGGCAGTAACTTGGGCATAAACACGGTTATCCATGATGTTATTGCCCGCTTATGCTATTGTCACCGTGCTGAGTTAAGCATGCATTCCTTCGGAAGGATTGGATGGTAGAAGGCTGATGTAGCACCTATCAGCAAAAGATGAGTTTTAACCTTAGCTGGTGTATAACCAGGATCTGGAGTATTACATCAAGGATTTTAAGATGTACTTAGGAAGTCATATTTAACAAGGAGGCAATTCGTGAAGAACTCTGGAACCAGAAGCTGAAAGTAGCCAAGCTGGAGGAGCTAAGACCTCAAGATACCGGAGATTGATCAGGAACTGAAGGATAGTAGGACCGTGGTTCATGCCAAGGATGTTGAAACCCAGAAGTTTGGAACACAACTCCGGAATATTAAAGGACGTCACGAGAGACTTCGTGTCAACAGAGATGATCTGGCAAAATAACTTGGGAAGGATAAGCACGATCGGAAGAAGTCATCGGAGACAGGAACAAGACTTGAAGAGTTTGGCAACTTTGAAGATTTATTGACCTTTAGAAGACCAAACCCCTGTTAAATACCTACGTTAGATGCGACGATTGTGAGCTGTCATTTGTTTGATGTTTTTCCGACAGCCACAAATAAAACATGTCTTTCAAAACTATTGGTTGTATGTGTGTATCCCTCTCGACCTCTCCTATCCCACCCCAAACCCATGGACCCAATAGAGGACGAATGGATATGAGCTTATATTTTCTGGACCGATGAGTCAATTGGAGACGGACCGATGGATTCATAACATGGAAGATCATATGAAGGATAACCCTATAGCCGGAAAGGATATGGCCCAGCATGCTCTTCAATGCTTTGAAAAATGTGCTGCTACTTGGTGGAGGATGTACCAAACCATCAATGGATGGCAAAGAGTAACCACGTGGAAAGAATTGAAGTTGACTTTGCCAAAGTCTCGGTTTGTGTCCTAGAAATTGAAGCCTTATGGAAATGGTATGAAAAGACTATGTGCATGCAAGCTTTGTGGAGAAATAGGACACAACCATAAAGAACACAAGGATGAATGCCCTAATTGTGAAGGAAGTCACCCAGCCGAAGAATGCCCAACTAGGCAGATTACTTGTTTCTTGTGTGAAGGAACTACCCACTACACTGCTCAGTGTCACATTTACCCCATGGTACAAAGAACCATCCAGCAGAAGAAAGAAGCAATGAAAGGAGCCTTCATGGAAATTTTAGAAGAACCTGTGATGAAGGAAGAGGTGGAGGACACACCCAAAGAAGAACCAATTAAACCCTACACCAAGTCATGCTATTCATGTGGAGAGGAAGGACACATCTCCCAGAATTGTATGAATGGGGATCCAGTAGAATTCCTGACAGAGGAAGTAGAGTATGACCCATAGGAAATAGAAGCCCTGATTGGAACGGAAAAGTCCAGGAAGAGAAGTAGATTGGATTCCAGGAAGGACCTGAGCCACATCACCTGTTTCAGGTGCAAGGAGTCAGGGCACTACTTCAGCAGTTGCCCAAAAAGGAAGCCGAGGACCCAAGGAGGCCATGTAATCACGAGGAAACCTCGAGACTTGTCAGAAGTAATATGTTTCTGTTGTAATGAAGCAGGGCACTTTGCCAGAGATTGTCCTAATGAGAAGGAGGCTTGTGCTAAATAGTTGAGTATGTGAGAAGTATAGTAGAAGTAGTGAGAACATTTTATTATTGAGGTGTTGAGTTGAGGCCTGTAATGGAAATATAGGAGATTGTAGTAATTGAAGAATCAATAAAGTTATCATGGTTGGTACTGATTTGGATTTTTATGAGTTGTTACTCTATGAAAAAAGAAATTTTACCATTTTCGAGGATATGAGAAATTTGGTCTATGGAAGATTGGAGCATTTTAAGGGTGGTAGTACCCTGTGAGGAGATTTGACCCATGGAAAGGATAATGATATTCCACGGAGTGGATTTCGGACTAAAAAAGTATGAGTTTTATCTCGATATGATGGATACCCCCAAGAGTATGAAGGGATGGACTACTATTGGATATAAAGGAGGTATGATGTTGGTAATATGGAGCAATGGTGACTCCATGATGAGTCTGAGTAATCACGTCTTGGTTTGGTACCAGTAGAAGGAAGAGAGACACTACAATAGGATGGATTTAAGAATGCTAGGAAGTTGGATGTTGGATTAATGATTAGTTTACCCCGATGATGAGTTCAAGGTTTACAAGTGATGAGATGGGCCATAACCCATAGGCCCCAGGACCTGCTAAGAAGCAAGCACATTCTTGCTGAAGGAAAAACCCTGGAAGAAGTTACCATTTTATCGACAGACGATCCTATAGGAGTTTACGCAAAACCTGAGAGTTGTGAAGGAACGATAGATGTTTGTTAGGCTTGCAGAATCAATGGATTTATCCGAACTTGGTTCATCGACAAGAGAAAATCTGCAATTCTTGTGAGGATGACCGATTGTTAGAATGCGAGATTCGCTAAACCATATACAAGGTAATGATTTGGGTGCGGGATGGATTGATCACCATACCGACTTACTCTTATTATTCGCCTTGCTATGTGGGATGGTAAATCTGAGTGACTTACCCATAGTAGAGAGACGACGATCGAAACCTTGTTTAAACCTTAGAATGGTATGCCAATTTTCCATTGTACTAGGCAGTTGTTGCCTATCGTAGGATATACGGTGAGGTTCAACCTAGACCCATTTCCTGCAGGAGAAACCATAAATTGTTGACCACCATGAGATATCGATAGTTGTTTAGTATTGGCGCCAGACCCGTCAGCTATGAAGACCTAGCCATGGAATAACCTTACCAAGATAAATGGACACGAGAATTAAGGAAAAAGGTTATGCCACTACCGGAAGAGCCCAGAGAAGGAATTATACTAAAAATCGGAGAAGACCGACACTGTCAACAACATGGATGGAGTATAGGAGTTTTGATGGAACCGTAACCATGCTTCTCAGGGTGGTAGCACCCGAGACCCCGGAGACGATCGATGGATTTTGAGAAGACCCCGAACCCAATCTAATTCTTTCTAGCCTCTCCGAATCTCGAGGACGAGATTCATTTTAAGGGTGGTAGGTTTGTAACATCCCAAAATTCTAAATTTTGGAATGTTATATTAAATAGGTAGTTTTGATTGATTGTTTGATTGATTGACTGAAAGTGAGTGAATTCGAAAATTTTGAAAGTTAAATGAGAGGGAATAAAAGGACTTTCCCAAACTTTCATCTTTGCTTTCTGATCTTCTTGAATTCAAATTCTTTTAAAATACAAAACCTTGGAGAGAAGATGAAGTGACTTCTTCCATTTAATTAAATGAAAAGGGTTTTTGAAATGATTTGAACTTCATTTGGAAATATTTTCAATTTTAGAAACTTTAAGCAACTCAATGATTTTCATGAGAGAAGATAAAATGACTTCATCAAAACATATGAAATATGAGTTGGAAGTTTAAAAGAAATCCAATTTAATGTCCTTCTGAAAATATTTCAATATGGAGTTAATTGGATTTTATTCAAATTATTTTTCTCCAAAAATTAAACATATGGGAAATAGGGTAAAATGATTCCCTACATCAAAAAATTGGAGAGAAATAAATTTGAAATTATTTTGGTTTTTTCAAATGATTTTTATTGGATTTTATTACGGCAGTAGCACTCTTTGATTTATTTGAATTTTTGTAGAATTTATTTGATGCTAGAAAAATGTTCAAGACGTAGAAAATCTTTTTCTGAAATTTTGGATATATTATATGCCCATAGTATGTTTTTATTTTGTATAGTTTATTTTATTTTTGTTGTCCGCAAAATTTTTTTTTTTAATCTTTCTCTCCGCCCACTGGGCCGGCCCAGCCGAAGCCAGGCCAAGGCCCAGCTCCGCGCCGCCTCGCCCGTCGTCTCCGACCGGGACTCTTCCCGGAGTCCGGCGCCGCCCCGCCTCCGGCCGCCCCCTTCCCCACGCCACCGCCCTCCCCTGCCCCTTTGAAAGGCGGGCCCCGACGCCGCCGCCCCTCTCTCCCTCCTCTCGCCTCGCCTTGCCCCGCATCTCGCGCCGCCGCCGCATCTCACCGCCGCCGCCACCGCCGCTGGAAGCAGCAGCCGACGTCGACCGCCGCCGAGGCCGCCCCTCCCCCACCACTTCGCCAGCCTCGACGACCGCCAGAGCCGCCGCCCCGTCTCGCCGGAGTCCACCGCCTCGCCGGAACCGCCAGATCCGCCGCCGCAGGTTTTTCTTCACGAACCGGTAAAACCCGCACAAAACCCGCCCGGTTTTTCTAGTTTAGATCGGTTTTATATTATTAGAGCGGTTAATTTTTTTTGGTTAAGTTATTTTGCGAACGTTCACTGGTTAGGTACACTCAGCGAACGACTTTCGTTCGTTAGCGTTCTATAACGAACTTCACTGTCTAGCCTTTTCTTTTTCTGTTTTATTTAAGACAGGCACCTTTTCGTAATTAAAGTTGTTACAGTTTAGTCCCTGTTAGTCAAACGGTCACATCTTTTCAACCATTTGTCCAAATCTAACGAAACCAAAGCCCACTTCATCGTTATGATCCCCTCTATCTAGATAATCAACTTAAACATGTTTTTGAATGTTTAAATTTTGATTTTCAAACAGATTTGAATTTGAATCTTCTTTTGATCGTAACTTGAGTTTTATAACTCCGTTTGAGTTGATTCTTTTTGCAAATTAAAGCTCTTGACCAAAACTTTCTGATAAGGCCAAATACACCCAATTTTGGTACTGCTAGAAATTGTTTTCTGTTGCAAGAGTTAATTGCTTGTTTTCGAAGTTTTCCGAGTTCTTTCCTTCGATTCTTTTGAGTGAGTGCTTATGTATGAAATTGTTTGCTTACAATAGATTGACCAGAGTGTGACGAGTAGATCTATCCCGAGTTATGAGTGCAAATCATCTTCATCAATAGTACAAGGCAAGTTCACATTTTGATCATATCCCTTTTCATGCCCAGTTTTATGCATTAGTTTCGACCCTCAAACATTGCATGAGTAGGATTGATAACATGTGGGTGTTGGGAAGTAGTTGATGAGGTAGGAACCTATTGACCAGCATTCAAACCCTCAGAGTTACTTCGACGTTGACTATATTGCTATGCTATGCTCGTAGACGTGGATTGGGTTTGAGGGAATTTCCATGACAGATGTGAGATTGTTAATTAATGGTTCAACTTAAGGTGGCTACTTAAATACACATCTGGGTGGATTGAGGCACCTGGGGTATCCAGTGATTGCCTATTTTTTTGGAAATCCCGGGGTTCCGTGTGATTTTCCTATGGACCGCCACCCAAGCTGAAAGGGATCATAAGATTATTCATGCTAGAAACTTCCGTGTGCCTCCACAAGCTATTATGGGCTCTAATATAGTTGATTAAGTCGTGTGAACTCTTACAGTGGTAGACTAGCAGAAGTAGGGGATGTAGGTGGTACGGTCTACCCACCGTAAGGTGCTAACGCTTCTGAAAGACCGTGTCTCGGTCATCCGTTTCTCAAACATCATGTAGTGTGAGAAATTCAACGGAGGCGGTCGAGTCTTGTGGGGAAAAGTGCGCAAACCTCTGCAGAGTGTACAAACTAATCATGGTTAGCCATGTCCCCGGTTATTGACATCTTGAGTATCTAGTTCTTGGATTATCATGTGAATCTCATCATGTTACTTAATTTAATTTGATTGGGTTTAATGATAATGATTAATTGGGATTGAGTTGGGTGAACCTTCTCAATGTTTGACAATCACCATGATAGTTAAATAAATTATATTCCTTTGTTGTAGGGAAAAATTGGCTTTTCGCAAAACTATAACCATAGAGCTTTCCACCAGCCATATATGCATGTAGTGATAGCCATTATTCATCATTATCCTGTGGTGTGAATTTGCCAGTACATTCAATGTACTGACCCTTTGTGGCTGCAACGTCTCATGTTGCAGGATCTTACGACGAGTAAGTGATACGTTAGGGTTACGATTTCTACACTCAACCTTGCCGTTGGTGTTGATGGGAATCCACAACCTTGTTACTTCCGCTATTTGGATTGAGGTAATAGTTTCTACGTTACTTTATACATGTGATTTACCTCTGTTATAAATCCTCGAGTACTGTGTGTGTCAGCATACCGATTCAGGGATGACACGTAAGCACAGAGACTTGACCGTCTGAGGTCGGGTCGCTACACACGTACAGCCCGTTCACGGGTTCGTGTAAGGGTTCGTGCACGTGTGTGTGCCTCGTACGTGGTTTTGCCCAGTTTTCCATGGCGCACGTCCCGTTCCGTCCATGACGGGTGTCGGCCCCTTTTTCCCCGTGTCCACGTACAGCCCGTTCATAGGTCCGTGTAAGGGTTCGTGTACGTGTGTGTGCCTCGTACGTGGTTTTGCCCAGTTTTCCATGGCGCGCGTCCGGTTCCGTCCACGACGAGCGTCGGCCACTTTTTTCCCGTGTCCACGTACCGCCCGTTCGCGGGTCCGTGTAATGGTCCGTGTACGTGTGTGTGCCTCGTATGTGGTTTTGCCCTATTTTCCATGGCGCGCATCCCATTCCGTCCATGACGCTGAAGCGCGCGACGGCCTTCAAAGTTCTCATTTGAATATTTGCTACTACCACCAAGATCTGCACCGACGGCCGCTCCACCCAGGCTCACGCCCCGGGTTTTGCAGCGGCCGCCGTGCCCTCCTACTCTTCAGGGCATGGTGCTCGCCCAGATGTCCGGGTGTGGGCCGCGCGCTTCAGCGTCAGGATTGGGTAATTTGCACGCCTGATGCCTTCCTTGGATGTGGTAGCCTCTGTGGGTCGCGCGCTTCAGCGTCAGGATTGGGTAATTTGCACGCCTGCTGCCTTCCTTGGATGTGGTGGCCGGGTGTGGGTCGCGCGCTTCAGCGTCAGGCTCCCTCTCCGGAATCGAACCCTAATTCTCTGTCACCCGTCACCACCATGGTAGGCCCCTATCCTACCATTGAAAGTTGATAGGGCAGAGATTTGAATGATGCGTCGCCGGAACGAAGGCCGTGCGATCCGTCGAGTTATCATGAATCATCGGATCAGCGAGCAGAGCCTGCGTCAACCTTTTATCTAATAAATGCGCCCCTCCCAGAAGTCGGGGTTTGTAGCACGTATTAGCTCTAGAATTACTACGGTTATCCGAGTAGCACGTACCATCAAACAAACTATAACTGATTTAATGAGCCATTCGCAGTTTTACAGTTCAAATTGGTTCATACTTGCATATGCATGGCTTAATCTTTGAGACAAGCATATGACTACTGGCAGGATCAACCAGGTAGCATGTCCTTGGTGACGCCCAGCACGACCATCGTCCTGCGATTCCACTTTCGTGGAAACTCAGAGGCAACAGCCGGGACGGTTATCGCTCTTGAGCGGCATAGCTCATCCTCCTTGAGGATCGGCGCAGAGAGTCACATATCCTACCACGTAACTGTGGAGAGGTAGAGGCAACTCCTGTTCCGGTTGTTCTCAATTCGGAGAGCTTTGGGTCGGGTCGAGGCAACCGAAAGGGCCACGACCCTTTATCCTCAGCAGCATCCGAGACCAAAAGCGGGAGCGAGGTTGCCTTGATAGCAGTGGGCACGTAACGTGCCAGCGCCACGAGGCAACGCCACAAGTGCTATTTGGCCGCAGCGACACACCCAAAGGGCATCCGCCGCGAGGCAACAATTATCTGAAGCACCACTTCCCGTAGGTCAGGTACTAGCATGCAAGCACTCTTAACCCAGCGATTCGAAGCCACACGAGGGACGGGACACGGTGCCGGTAGTCGGCCGCAGTACAACGGGGGATCTACTGGCAGACACGGGTCCAAAGCTACTCATGCGCTTAGTAGCCAACACGCGGTCAAACCAACCAAGCTTCCGCCCGTGCAGAGCACGAGAGGATCACTTGCACGAAGGCGTCCTACAAGGCCAAATCACGCGTGTGTCACACCTGCAGCAATAAAGTTACGAATGCAACGATTTTCCGAAGGCAACTTAATCGGGACGTCTGTGCAACGTTGTCCGACGGTCTTATCATGCACGAAACGGGCTACTTTCCTGTTTCCCGAGCCGCATTCGGCTGTTGGGTCAGGATTTCACTTGAGACGTACAGGGGACTGCGACAGCGGACGTTGCCCCTGGGGGCAACGGTTTTCCGGAGGCGACATTCGAGGGACACCGTTGCGACTGTTTACCGTCGGTCGGATCGAGCACGTAACGGGGTACTTTCTTGTTTCCCGACCCACATTCGGCTGTAGGGTCAGGATTTCTCACAAGACGTACACGGGACCAGGCCAGCACCTTCGTGATTGCATAACGACGGGACATCCGAGGAAACGTTGGGAAAGGATGGGCGTACGAGAAAACGGGTGTTTTTCCTAAGAAAAACCACCCGTGTTCCGTACGCCCACCAGGAAGGACCCCTCCTCCCTACTATACCCGAGGGTTTTAGCCCCCATTGGGACCCCTGCCCTTCAGTTTATGAAGGAGGGGTACACTGTTTTGAAACGCTGCCGTGGCAGAGTTTTTCTGCCATGAGACTTGTTTTCGCTGCCATGGCACCGTTTCTTGACCATCATTAGCTAGTTTTGACCTGGTTTCCATGGCATGTGGGCCTTTTTTCTCCCGGACCTCTCATACCCGTTCACGTGTCTGTGTACGTGCGTGTGCCTCGTACATGGTTTTGCCCAGTTTTCCATAGCGCGCGTCCCGTTCCGTCCACGACGGGCGTCGGCCACTTTTTTCCCGTGTCCACATACAGCCCGTTCACGGGTCCGTGTACGTGTGTGTGCCACGTATGTGGTTTTGCCATGTTTTGCATGGCGCTCGTCCGGTTCCGTCCATGACGGGCGTCAGCCACTTTTTTCACGTGTCCACATAAAGCCCGTTCACGGGTCCGTGTAAGGGTCCGTGTACGTGTGTGTGCCTCGTATGTGGTTTTGCCCAGTTTTCCATGGCGCACGTCCCGTTCCATCCATGATGGGTGTCGGCCCCTTTTTCCCTGTGTCCACGTACAGCCCGTTCACGGGTCCGTGTAAGGGTCCGTGTATGTGTGTGTGTGCCTCGTACGTGGTTTTGCCCAGTTTTCCATGGCGCGCGTCCGGTTCCGTCCACGACGGGCGTCGGCCACTTTTTTCCCGTGTCCACGTACAGCCCGTTCACGGGTCCGTGTAAGGGTCTGTGTACGTGTGTGTGCCTCGTACGTGGTTTTGCCCAGTTTTCCATGGCGCGCGTCCGGTTCCGTCCACGACGGCGTCGGCCACTTTTCTCCCGTGTCCACGTACCGCCCGTTCACGGGTCCGTGTGTAACGGTCTGTGTACGTGTGTGTGTGCGAATTACGTGGTTTTGCCCTATTTTCCATGGCGCGCGTCTGGTTCCGTCCACGACGGGCGTCGGCCGCTTTTTTCCCGTGTCCACGTACAGCCCGTTCACGGGTCCATGTAAGGGTCCGTGCACGTCTGTGTGCGTCGTACGTGGTTTTGCCCAGTTTTCCATGGCGCATGTCCCGTTCCGTCCATGACGGGTGTCAGCCCCTTTTTCCGCGTGTCCACGTACGGCCCGTTCACGGGTCCGTGTAAGGGTCCGTGCACGTGTGTTTGCCTCGTACGTGGTTTTGCCGAGTTTTCCATGGCGCGCGTCCGGTTCCGTCCACGACGGGCGTCAGCCACTTTTTTCCCGTGTCCACGTACCGCCTGTTCACGGGTCCGTGTAACGGTCCGTGTACGTGTGTGTGCCTCGTACGTGGTTTTGCCCTGTTTTCCATGGCGCGCATCCTATTCCGTCCATGATGGGCGTCGGCCGCTTTTTTTCCCGTGTCCACGTACAGCCCGTTCACGGGTCCGTGTAAGGGTCTTTGTACGTGTGTGTGTGCCTCGTACGTGATTTTGCCCAGTTTTCCATGGCGCGCGTCCGGTTCCGTCCACGATGGGCGTCGGCCACTTTTCTCCCGTGTCCACGTACCGCCCGTTGACGGGTCCGTGTACGTGTGTGTGCGAATTCTGTGGTTTTGCCCAGTTTTCCATGGCGTGCGTCTGGTTCCGTCCACGACGGGCGTCGGCCTCTTTTTCCCGTGTCCACGTACAGCCCGTTCACGTGTCCGTGTAAGGGTCCGTGCACGTGTGTGTGCCTCGTACGTGGTTTTTCCCAGTTTTCCATGGCGCGCGTCCGGTTCTGTCCACGACGGGCGTCGTCCACTTTTCTCTCATGTCCACGTACCGCCCGTTCACGGGTCCGTGTACGTGTGTGTGCGGATTACGTGGTTTTGCCTAGTTTTCCATGGCGTGTGTCTGGTTCCGTCCACGACGGGCGTCGGCCGCTTTTTCCCGTGTCCACGTACAGCCCGTTCACGTGTCCGTCTAAGGGTACGTGCACGTGTGTGTGCCTCGTACGTGGTTTTTCCCAGTTTTCCATGGCGCACGTCCCGTTCCGTCCACGACGGGTGTCGGCCCCTTTTTCCCCGTGTCCACGTATAGCCCGTTCACGGGTCCGTGTAAGGGTCCGTGTACGTGTGTGTGCCTCGTACGTGGTATTGCCCAGTTTTCCATGGCGCGCGTCCGGTACCGTCCACGATGGGCGTCGGCCACAGTTTTCCCGTGTCCACGTACCGCCCGTTCACGGGCCCGTGTACGTGTGTGTGCCTCGTATGTGGTTTTGCCCTGTTTTCCATGGTGCGCGTCCCATTCTGTCCACGACGGCGTCGGCTGCTTTTTTTCCCGTGTCCGCGTACAGCCCGTTCACGGGTCCGTGTAAGGGTCCGTGTACGTGTGTGTGCCTCGTACGTGGTTTTGCCCAGTTTTCCATGGCGCGCGTCCACTTCTGTCCACGACGGGCGTCGGCCAGTTTTTTTCCCGTGTCCCCGTATAGCCCGTTCACGGGTCCGTGTAAGAGTCCGTGTACGTGGTTTTGCCTAGTTTTCCATGGTGCGCGTACAGTTCCGTCCACGACTCCTGCCCGTGTCTCCTTTAACACTTTCTTTGTGATGACATCACATGTATGAATCAGCCTAGTATCTTGGTCACTTGGCACAAACAGTTTTGAGTGTGCTCGCAACTGGCCTTATCGAGTGATTGCCTATGTCATATAAGGGACTTTACCATTTGTCTTGACCATGACTTAGCCGTGTAGCCTGTGACGAAGGCATCCGCATGAATCGGTCAAGTATCTTGGTCACTTGGCACAAATAGTTTTGAGTGTGCTCGCCACTGGCCTTATATAGTGATTGCATATGTCATATAAGGGACTTTACCATTTGTCTTGACCATGACTTAGCCGTGTAGCCTGTGACGACGGCATCCGCATGAATCGGCCAAGTATCTTGGTGTCACGCCCAATATGCGACCTTATCCTAAAGAGACACGAAGATCCCACAAAGGATAGAACCGCCTATTGATACGCTTTTGCAAGGTGGATATCATTACATCAATATTACATAATAGATGGGGATACATATAAAAGGCATAGAATGCCACACGAATACAACATCATCATAAATAAGAGTAACATCCGTCTACGGATGAAACACGAACAGAAACTCAAACGACATCCACCCTGCTAGCCCAGGCTGCCGACCTGGAACCTATCCCTTGATCGAAGAAGAAGCAGAAGAAGAACTCCAAAACAAGTAATATCGCTCTCGCGTCATGATCATCCCAAAACCTGTACCTGCAACTGTAGTTGTAGTAATCTGTGAGCCACAAGGACTCAGCAATCCCATTACCATGGGTATCAAGACTAGCAAAGCTTAATGGGTATGGAAAGGATAAGTAGTGAGGTTGCAGCAGCGGCTAAGCATATATGGTGTCTAACCTACGCAAATAAGAGCGAGAAGAGAAGAAACGCAACGGTCGAGAAGCTAGGAGTGATCAAGAAGTGATCCTGGAACTACTTACGTTCAAACATAACCCAAACCGTGTTCACTTCCCGGGCTCCGACGAAAAGAGACCATCACGGTTACACACGCGGTTGATGCATTTTAATTAAGTCAAGTGTCAAGTTCTCTACAACCGGACATTAACAAATTCCCATCTGCCACATAACCGTGGGCACGGCTTTCGAAAGATTATACCCTGCAGGGGTGTCCCAACTTAGCCCATCACAAGCTCTCACGGTCAACGAAGGATATTCCTTCTCCCGGGAAGACCCGATCAGTCTCGGAATCCCGGTTACAAGACATTTCGACAATGGTAAAACAAGATCAGCAAAGCCACCCGATGTGTCGACAATCCCGATAGGAGTCGCACGTATCTCGTTCTCAGGACACACCGGATAGGTCAAGCTACGAGTAAAACCAGCCCTCAAGTTGCCCCAAGGTGGCCCTGCAGGTTGCCCAGTTCGGACAACCACTTAGAGAATCACTGGCCCGGGGTGGTTAAAATAAAGATGACCCTCGGGTTGGACGACCCAAGGGAAGGGTAATAGGTTGTTAGGCAAATGTAAAACCAAGGTTGGGCCTTGCTGGAGGAGTTTTTATTCAAAGCAAACTGTCAAGGGGTTCCCATAACACCCAACCACGTTGGGAACGCAAAATCAAGGAACATAACACTGGTATGACGAAAACTAGGGCGCAAGAGTGGAACAAAACACCAGGCATAAGGCCGAGCCTTCCACCCTTTACCAAGTATATAGATGAATTAATTAAATAAGAGATATTATGATATCCCAAAAAAGTTCATGATATCCATGTTCCAATATGGAACAGCCTGCAACTAGCAACGCTATAAGAGGGGCTAAGCAAAGCGGTAACATAGCCAAACAATGGTTTGCTAGGAAGGGTGAAAAAGGTTAGAGGTTTCATGGCAATTCGGGAGGCTTGAAGAGCAAGTGATAGGTAGCGCAGCATAGCGATAGAACGGAGCAACTGGCATAGCAATGATAGTAGTGAGATCCAGGGTAACGGTCATCTTGCCTGAAATCCCGCTAGGAAGAAGAACGAGTCCATGAAGAAGATAAAGCCACGAAGACGAACCAAGCGTAGACGAACGAATCCTCACGATCGCAACGAAACAGGAACTAACGAGAAGAAGCACAACCGGAAAGAAGCAAACAACAAGGTAAACACACAACACATAAACAAGACATGATGCTCAACCAAGTATGATGCATGACAAGGCTATATGATGCTACTCATGGCAAGAGATGATGCATACAAGAGCAACACATCAAAGCAAGTTTAAATGAGGCCGGAAACAACATATAACAAATCCGGTAAGTCCCCATATGCAAATTTCGAAATTGGTCCAGAACTGAATAAACCTTATGTTCAAGTTGGTAAACAACAAGTTAAGATGCACCAAGATGATCTACATGAAATTCTAGTCAAGTTACATATAAAGATCATTTAGTTTGGAGCTACGGCCTAGAAGATATGAGCAATAAAGTTAAACATGGCATTGATGCAAAATGCATTCAAGCATCAAGCAAACACATCCAAAACAAGGATGCAACATGATAAGATGAAACTACATGCAAAATCACGCAATTTTCATATAGAGCATGCTCAAAACGGAGCAACGGTGCAACACATACACTCCAAACAAGATATAACAATAATCTGTCCAAAACAGCAACTACGCATCTTGGAAGCATCATTAAAATATGCTACAGCACACCAACATGAAAGCAAAAGGCGTGGACGCGATGTACAAATGAAGCTTAACAAAACATGAACAATTAGCTAACTCCAGAAGCCACTAGAACATGCTCAAAAGGACATGGCTAGATTGCAAATAATAAGAGTTTCACAGACTTGGCAGAAATTCACAGGACATGACAGAAATAACATCAGGTTGCAATGTTTAGAGCTAGCAAACTACAAGTTACAGCAAGCTATCATGGAAAACTTAAGCACGGAATTCTATTAATAAAAGCACTTAACAACACTTCCTTAATGAACTTATTCCAAAGATCAACGGAAAACATGGTAGCATCCATGCAAACATGGCAACTAAAATAACAGTACATGGCAGAAGCAACGATAAGTAGGCATGTTGGTGAGCTTGTACAACTCACCACAGAGCAATACATGGCATGAAAATGTGACCAAAAATAATAAGACACATTTATGGAGCTAAACATGGCAATAGCATAGTCATAGGGTGCACGGATCACTAGCAAAACACATGGCAATACTGAACTTCATATTAACAGGCTGACAGCAACATTATCTAGCAACTTTGGAGCATGATAACAACAATCTACAACAATCCATAATTTCAACCAACCGCATGGATGGATAGAGTACAACATGTAGAACAAAACATCCTTACTGAACATCTCAAGATCATGCATGGAACTCATGGTAGCATCATGGCAACATAGCAAAAAAAGTAACAGGAAAAGGACTTGGCAAAACACCGTGTCTGAAAATAGCTACATCACGGAGCCTACTTTGCATGCTTGTACTAGTCATCACAGAGCTCTTAAAAATACAAGACTTGAACCGCTTCAAAGATGGCATGATGTAGCTCACAACTCATGTAGACATCAAGCTCATAGGATGCACACACAAAATGCAATTAAAAAGACAAATCACCAAGTTCTGTTAACAGACAACAGTTAACATCATATATAACTCTTGCAATGAGGATAAGAGCATAAAGATGGACTCAAACAAGAATGTCACAGTGGAATAAAATGTAGAGCATCTCAGAGTGAACAGTTTGATATATCGTGCACGCACAACGGAGCAGTATGCAAGAAGTTATGGCAAGTCAAAGATGCACACATGGACTTGGAAATCTGGGGACTTGGCCATATTATACCTAGCGAAAAACTGGACGACGGGATCCCAGGGACGAGTCGGTGCGGGATCGGGCGCGGCGTTTGGTCGGGGACCGGTGGATCTGGTCCCGATCCCGATCTGAGCTCCGGCGAAGCTCCGGCAACTCCGGCAAGGAGCGGAATGACGGGGAGGCGCGGGGAAGGCCGGGAGGACGTCGGCGAGGTCCGGCCCGACCGGATCCGTGGCGCGCCGATGGAGGGCGGCGCGTTCCGGCGAGCTTCAGTGCGGCGAGGCGGCGGGGAGCTGCGGGGCGGTGCCAGTGACGCGGATACCGGCGGGGGGCGAGGCTCCCAGCGGCGAGGTCGAGCGCGGGGAGGCGGGCGGCGCGACGCCGGAGTGAGGCGGCGGAGGAGGCAGCTCCTGCTCTAGGGCGGCGGCGGGGGGGTGCCTGCGATGGGGAAGGCGGGGGCCAGCGCTGGACTGCAGTGGTGGAGGCGCGATAGTGGCGGGGCGCCGACGCTGGAGGCGGCGGGCGGCGAGGCTCGGGCCCGATCTGGCCCGGGGCGGGCCGGATCTGGGCCCCAGTGGGCCTGCGGCGGCTGGCGGCAGTGATCGACAGGTGGCACGAGGCCATTGGCGCGGGAGGCGGCGATGGACGCGTCCGGCGACGGGGGTGGACGTGTCCGGCGTGGTGGGAGGAGATGGGCTAGGGTTAGGGGTGTTTGGACTGCGAAAATTGAAAGGGGAGGGCCTATTTATAGGTAGGGGAGCTAGGAGAGTCAAATGGGGTGCGGTTATCACCCACACGATCGTGATCGAACGGCAAAGAGCATGGAGGGGGTTTAGATGGGTTAGGTGGGCTGTGTGAAGAGGTGCTGGGCTGCAAAGAGAAGGGGGGTTTCGGCTAACTCGGTTAACCGTTGGGTCATCAAACGACCGCCAAATGGAACGAAATTTGACGGGCGCTGTACCAGTGATATACCAAGGCCACTCAGCAAATCTCGGCCCATTCCGAGAACGTTTTTCTCCCGCTCACGAAACAAGGTCCGAGAGGGGCGACGGGCGCGTGCGAGTGTGGTTGGGCTCAGAACGGACAACGGAAAGAACTGGGAGGACCCGAACGGATGCAAGTTTTGAAAAGCATGCAGATGAAATGCAGATGATGACATGGCAAAGTGCAACACGCAAGCAAAAGACATGGCAACGACAGCGGAATAACTGGAAGACACCTGGCGCATCGGGGCGTTACAACTCTCCTCCACTAACAAGAGATCTCGTCCCGAGATCGTAGGAACGAGACGGAAGAGAAAGAGGAAGAGGTGAAACAAGAGTGCAAGAGAGAATATGAACAACGCAATGCCTCCGGAAGAATTGAAAGAATTGGGAATGGCTCCGGAATAATTAGAAGAGTCAGGTAAGATCCTGGGAAAAGACCTGTGGGTTAGGGCCCACTAAAAGAAAACACCGTTGAAAAGGATTGCGGAATAGATGATGCACCGGAACAATTGGAATATTTGAATGAGGTGACAACCTCGAATTAATTGGAACACAGATGAATCTCCTGAGATGTCTTGAGCACTCCAAAAGGATACACTGGCGAGAGGCGAACGACAGGGAAAACACTTGATCCAAGGAAAAGAATATGATCAACCCGAAAAACTTGAATTGAGTCCACCGGAGAAGAAAAAGTGGTGAAGAATGTCAAACGGGACGAGAATTCACCGGTTGAAATAATTTACGAAAGATTGAAGAGGTTCAACACAAATGAAATTGATGCTCCAAAGAGACTCAAGCTCCGGGAAGAAAAAAGGGTGGGAGGGCTGGAAATAAAGGCAACTTGGAAGGTAGAACCGACGAATAACTTGAAGAGTTGAAATAATTGAAGAAAGAATGTAAAGACTTCGCATGATTAGTATGTATACTCGATTACGGGCTCTGGCTCCGAGAAGAGAAAAGGGTGGGCGGGTGGGAAAAGAAGACAACTAAGGACAGAGAAACAACTTCGTTGAGAGATAACTAAGGATTGAACTTGGCAAAGATGAAGAGGCTCGAGTCAACTGGACGAGAAATGCACCGGATGAAAAGAGCTGAGAACCAACGAACGAAAAAATAACCGCGTGATCCTAAAGAAAGTTTGAAAGGGAAGAGGAGTAATTCAAAACAACTACGCCAAGATTCCTCACCAGAGCGACGAAGGGGCTGAGGAGTAAAAAGAATTCCTAATCTCCGATATAACTAGACTCCGAAAACAGTTTTCATCTAGACTCAACAACGGCCAACTACGAACAATCAAGGGGGGCTCCTATGGTCGGTCGAGGCTCTGATACCAACTTGTCACGCCCAAGATGCGACCCTATCCTAAAAAGACTCGAAGATCCCACCAAGGATAGAACCGCATATTGCTACGCTTTTGCAAGGTGGATATCATTATATCAATATTACATAATAGATGGGGATACATATAAAAGGCATAGAATGCCACACGAATACAACATCATCATACATAAGAGTAACATCCGTCTATGGATGAAACACAAACAGAAACTCAAATGACATCCACCCTGCTAACCCAGGCTGCCGACCTGGAACCTATCCCTTGATCGAAGAAGAAGCAGAAGAAGAACTCCAAAACAAGTAACATCGCTCTCACGTCATGATCATCGCAAAACCTGTACCTGCAACTGTTGTTTTAGTAATCTGTGAGCCACGAGGACTCAGCAATCCCATTACCATGGGTATCAAGACTAGCGAAGCTTAATGGGTATGGAAAGGATAAGTGGTGAGGTTGCAGCAGCGGCTAAGGATATATGGTGGCTAACCTACGCAAATAAGAGTGAGAAGAGAAGCAACGCAACGGTCGAGAAGCTAGGAGTGATCAAGAAGTGATCCTGGAACTACTTACATTCAAACATAACCCAAACCGTGTTCACTTCCCTGACTCCGCCGAAAAGAGACCATCACGGTTACACACGTGATTGATGCGTTTTAATTAAGTCAAGTGTCAAGTTCTCTACAACCGGACATTAACAAATTCTCATCTGCCACATAACCGCGGGCACGGCTTTCGAAAGTTTATACCCTGCAGGGGTGTCCCAACTTAGCCCATCACAAGCTCTCACGGTCAACGAAGGATATTCCTTCTCCCGGGAAGACCCGATCAGTCTTGGAATCCCGGTTACAAGACATTTCGACAATGGTAAAACAAGACCAGCAAAGCCGCCCGATGTGTCGACAATCCTGATAGGAGTCGCACGTATCTCGTTCTCAGGACACACCGGATAGGTCAAGCTACGAGTTAAACCAGCCCTCAAGTTGCCCGGAGGTGGCCCCGCAGGTTGCCCGGTTCGGACCAACACTTAGAGAAACACTGGTCCGGGGGGTTAAAATAAAGATGACCCTCGGGTTGGCCGACCCAAGGGAAGGGTAATAGGTTGTTAGGCAAATGTAAAACCAAGGTTGGGCATGTCTGGAGGAGTTTTTATTCAAAGCAAACTGTCAAGGGGTTCCCATAATACCCAACCGCGTTAGGAATGCAAAATCAAGGAACATAACACCGGTATGACGGAACCTAGGACGGCAAGAGTGGAACAAAACACCAGGCATAAGGCCGAGCCTTCCACCCTTTACCAAGTATATAGATGCATTAATTAAATAAGAGATATTGTGATATCCCAACAAAGTTCATGATATCCATGTTCCAACATGGAACAACCTACAACTACACCTGCAACTAGCAATGCTATAAGAGGGGTTGAGCAAAGTGGTAACATAGCCAAACAACGGTTTGCTAGGAAGGGTGAAAAAGGTTAGAGGTTTCATGGCAATTTGGGAGGCTTGAAGAGCAAGTGATAGGTAGCGCAACATAGCGATAGAACAGAGCAACTAGCATAGCAATGATAGTATTGAGATCCAGGGTAACGGTCATCTTGCCTGAAATCCCTCTAGGAAGAAGAACGAGTCCATGAATAAGATGAAGCCACGAAGACGAACCAAGCCTAGAC